>NC_061512.1:23760269-23821500 GCF_022539505.1 Lolium rigidum | reverse complement strand
GTTATCTTAGGTGTGTTAGGGTTAGCATTGTTCTTCGTATCATATGCTCGTCGTAGTGCAACCCTTATACATCTAGCCGCCCTTACACCTATCTTAGGTGTAGGGGCGGCACCCCGCTTGATCATAGTTTAGTAGATCCGATCCGCTACGGTTGTTCCTTGTTCTTCAAGGATTAGTTTAACATCCGCAATAGTTAGGCCTTACAAGGGGTTGGAGGATCCAGCGGCGTGTAGGGTGTAGTTTGCTAGCCCTAGACAGGATGTTCCGGGGATCAACCTCGTGTTGGTTTTTAGGCCCTGTCTAGGATCGGCTTACGACCACCGTACGCGAGCGCGAGGCCCAATCGTGAGTAGGATGATCCGATTATGCGGTGAAAACCCTAAATCGTCGTAGATCGCATTAGCTTTATCTTGATCAAGCAGGACCACCATATATTCGGACACCTTGTACGAATCATGGGTGGATCGGCTCTTTGAGCCGATTCACGAGATAACTCGAGAGCCGATCGAGGCTCGTATTTAACGTTTACGTGTATGTCATGCAGGAAACTAAGCGAGGCATCATCCAACACCTTCCCCGACCGGTATAGGTCAGGTGGCACGCCCTTGCGACAGCATCGGACGTGTGACCAGGAGGCTTTGCGGGCCGTCGCTCTGAGGGACTGGGGCCGGCCGCAGCCCTAGTGTTCCCGGCTCTACGGTGTTGCCAGTCGCTGCCCGCCGGTGGGTTTCTGACCGCAACAGGCGTCTCGATGCCAAAGGGGGAGAAGTGTTCTATTAGGAATTCTCTCGGGGATTTGCATGGTTTGGGCACAAGCATATGCGTTTATCATTCCTTTATTGCTTGTGTTCCTCCTTATTTGAACTATTTGGTTTGGTTGTGTTTTGTTTCAAACTATGTGCTATGTGGTGTGAGACATTGTTAAGGTTTTCGGATTTCTGTATGTTGAGATCAAGGTTTTTATATTGTGTGTGATGCTATATCTCCGTATTATATACCTCCACATGGGTATGATTTCTATCACCTTATCTCAACCTCATATATGTCTATGTCTCTCTTGTTAGAGCTCATGTTGGATATCTCTTGTGTTGAGGCACCCCGCACCTATGTGGTGTGCATTTGTATTCAAATGCAAATTACTTATATGCACACATGTAGGGAGAGTGCCTCTATGTTTTGCCATCATGCTTGACTCTATAGTGATTCTCTTGCAAATCCGTATATTGTCATCAAACACCAAAAAGGGGGAGATTAAAAGAGCATCTCTCATATTATGTTTTGTGTGTTTGATGTCAATGTATGTGATACACTAATGTTTGTTTAAGTGGTACAGAGATTATATTGATACATATATATGTGTGATGGATGTTGTAAGTCGTGTTAAAAAGAAGCTGTAACAGGATCACCAGGCCGGATAATCCGGGCCGGATATTTCCAAAATATTCGGCCCCCAATTTTCGGCTAAGGACTTGAGGATTTGTGGCTCAGTATTCCCTGGACATGGGCCGGAGATTTGCCCGGATATTTGCCCGGATTTGCCACAAGACCGGATATTCCGGGCCGGATATTTCCAAAATATCCGCCCCCTCGAAATCGGCTAAGGACCTAAGGAAAAGCAGCTCTCGACAGGGGCCGGACATTTGTCCGGATATTTGGCCGGATTTTCCCCGGAGCCGGATTTTCCGGGGGGGCGGATTATCCGGCCCTTACTTAGGCCGGATTATCCGGCCCCCCGGAAGCCCCAACGGCTGGAAATTGGAAGGGGGTATTTATACCCCCTTCTTCTACCTTGCTCCTTGCTCAATCATTGCACAAAAATCTGCCAAGTCTTCACCACCATTAGAGCCACCTCAAGAACACAAGATTTGCAAGATCTCCTTCCTCCCCCAACCAAAGCTCTTGATCTTTGGGGATTCGAAGGAGAAGACACCGATCTACATCCTCACCAAAGCGATTTTCATTTCCCCCTCATTTGTTTGAGGGCCCTCTTGCTAGTGTTCCTTTTGGTTCCCTAGTTGATTGTTGTTGATGTGTTGTTGTTGTTCATTGTTGTATTGTTACAGATTTGGGAGCCTCCAATTCGGTTGTGGATGTGTGCCCCAAGAACCTTGTAAAGGCCCGGTTTCCGCCTCGAGGAAATCCCTTAGTGGAAGTGGGTTAGGCCTTCGTGGCGTTGCCCATAGGAGATCTGAGTGAAGCCTTCGTGGCTGTTGGTTTGGCTTTCATAGGAACCACACTCCTCCAAACGTAGACGTACCTTCTTGCAAAGGAAGGGAACTACGGGAATCATCTCCGTGTCATCGCGTGCTCCACTCTCGGTTACCTCTATCCTATTCTATCTCCTATTGCGTAGCTTTATCTTGCTTAGTTCCTAGTCTTGTCATATAGGTAAATTCACTTAGTTGCATATCTAGAGAATTTACCTTTATGTCAAACCTAAATTGAAAAAGAACTAAAATTGGTTAGCACCTATTCACCCCCCCCTCTAGGTGCGGCATACAATCCTTTCACCAGGGGCGGACGCGAGCGGCCAGCCATCGGCGTCCGCGGCCACGCAAACTCGTCCTAGATTTGGGCCGGGTTTGGGTTGTCCCGGACGCCGCGGCCGTCCATTTTAGGGATGGGTCCGCGCGCTGGGCCGCGTTTTTGTCCGGTTGGACCCATCCGGACGCGGGGCGCGGGATGGGTCGCCCTGTTGGAGATGCCCTAAGGGGATCTTCGACAGGCCGACGAAAACGGACGCTGAGTGGTCATTTGCGTCCGCTGTGACTGAAAATGTGTCTAGGTTTTGCTTCAACAGGGTGACGCAAAGTGACCGGTCCGCCCGCGGCGACGTATACCTGACCGAAATATGCGTCAGGTTTGCGTCTTCGTGGACGTTGCGCGGTCGCGGAAAGTGTTCGCGGTGGTTGCATCCGAGCTCGGTTGGCAGTGACTATGTAATCATAATATTTGTTCGTTACTATTGATTGGCCAAAAGAATCATCTTTACAGAGATGGTTAGTCGAGTTAACCTAAAACTAGCCGTACCTACTCGCCGCGCACGGCTTACCACGGCCTGGATTACTCGCAATCGCGCGGCTTACTACTGGCCGTCGGAGGGACCAGCGCCGTTGTCGAATCGGGAGCGCTTGACGCACTCCGCCCGCCGCGCACGCCGGGGATCGGACATCTCATCCTACCGCCTGCGGTGTTCGAGGGCCTCGGCCAGAGAAGAGTCCCACAGGACTCTGGCCATAGAGTTGGCCGCCTCCGCCGTCGCAGCCTCCGCCGCCGCCGCCTGGCCCACCTCCGCGTCCGCCGCCTCCAACACCGCCAGCTGGGCATGGAAGTGGGCCCTATCCCTAGCCGCCTCCGCCACAGCTTCGTACCTGGCGGCGATGGCGCCCTCCAGCTCCCGGTTCTCCTGCTCGACCCGCACGGGAGAAGCCCCCCCCCCCCACTAGAGCGAATCCAGGGTGGAGCACATGTACCCCCGAGCCATGGCGACCGCATAGATGTGGGCTTCCTCCTCCGCTACCTAAGTTTGACGGCGTTGGGCATCTCCAGCTAGGGTCTCGAAGGACGTGACCAGAATCCGCTGGTCGCCGGCGCACTTGAAGTGGCAAGGTACATCGTCGGCGGCGGCGGCGATGTCGTGGATGATGGCGTCCACGGGTGGGGCCGCCTGTGGGCCCGCTATCGCCACCCACGCCTCCGCGAGCGCCGCCCTGGCCTCCGCGAGCTAGGCCCTGGCGCCGGTGATTTCCGCTCTGGCCGCAGCGAGGCGCTCACGGAGTTGCCCGCGCCTTGCCGCCTCCGCCTCCACCTCCGCGACCTCCGCCTCCGCCTTCGTCGCCTCCAGGTCCAGCTAGTTGGCCTGAAAAGCGTTAGCGACTAGCTACTCGTCCTCCGGGTGGGCTTGGCGGCACATGTGAACAACCTCATCCCAGCTAAGGTTGTGCTCGGCCATGGATGGATGGTAGGGTTTAGCTTGAGGTGTGCCCGTCATCCTCGCCGGTGTCCACCATATATAGCCGCGGCGGGGCGGGAAACGGCGTTGGCGCGCAGGTCGTTTCCCGCGCGCGCGAAAGGCCGACGACCAATGTATTGGGCAAGCGCGGGAACGACCGTCGTCGCGCGGGAACCGATAATTGCCGGCGGCAGGCCTCGACGGGACGTTAAACCACCATTAACGACCTTGACGTTGTCTCCGCTAAAAAATGCGTCCGCACCACTAGAGATACCCCCGACGCAAACGGACGCCGTGGCCGCATGCCGTCCGCGGGCCGAACGTGAAAATGGACATTTTTTCCGTGTGTTCGTTTGCACTTGGGGTTGCCTCCAGCAGCCTGACACATATTATTTTTCTAACTTTTTTTTAAATATAGTTGCAAACATTACACAAACTAATACATAACTGAGAATATGGTTTTACACAAACTAATACATAGTCTCGAACATGGTCTACACAACCTAATACATAGTTAAAACATTGCAAAATGAGAAAATCTAACTAGTGTTGGCATCGCAGATTTCGTTTGCTGCCAAGAAAGAACACTCTCAGGCACTCTCAAGTCATCTAGAAACCGCCACTAGCGGCTTCAATTGGCCCATGGCCATATTCGCTGCAAGAAAGAACACTCTGACGGTTCTAACTGTCAGTGTTCGAGCCGGACTCGCCAGTGTGGTAGTGCCTGCGGCAGGATGTGTCTTCGAACACCTTGACAATCATCTCACCGTCCCCCTCGTAGAGGAAGGTGAGCTGGCAGCCGGGCTCGAGAGCGAGGTCGCGGGCGAACTTGTCCCACCCGGTGTGCAGGTACATCTTGCCCTGCCCCTCGAACAAGACCTCGATAGGCCACCGGCAGAAGTTGCAGCTGGCCTCCCGTATCGACAAACTCTGCGAACTTGTCTGGGAGCCGCTTGATGCCAAGGGGGTCCTCGTCGATGCGGGGGAGGAACTCGAAGCACCGGTCCTCTTGCGAAGATGACGACGACGCAGATGATAGCGACCATGGGGCCATAGCTGCTCCACCTCGGCAGCCCCGGCCCCGGGGCGGCCACGCCCGCGGCCTTGACCACCTCGCCGGCCTCCTGGACCTGCCCTGAAGTTCCTCGCGGGGCTGGTTGTGTCGCAGGAAGAGCTAGGCGACGCTACGGTGAAGGTTGTGGCGGCTAGGGTTTCTGAGGAGTGGATGAGGAAGACGAGCGTGTGCCCTCTTTATATATGTCGGAGGCAGACGAGGCGCGTGGCACACGTGGCATCGCCATTACTTCGTTGGCAGAGGTGGGCGGCGGCCGCTCGGCAGGCGAGGCATCGACATTAACGTGACCGTAGACTGCCGAAGCGACACAGCGGCACCAGTGCGCCTGAGAAGACGCATCGAGCCAGGATCGCTGTTAGGGCCCGACGAAAAATCCGCAAGATAGGAGCGGACACTCGGCACGTCCACGCAGCGTCCACAGAGACGCATCCGAATCGCATATTTGGGTCAGGTTTGCGTCTCCACAGTTAGCCCGATACTATGTGTCGGACAGCCAGAGTGGAGGGAGTTTATTTCCTTTTTTTGACATGAAACCAGTGAATTGGACAAAAGAATAGTTGAATCGGTCTATTAACGAGGGGTATTGTGAACGGTTCTCAGAGTTCAGGATTAATATTTTTAACCAAATCAAAGTTCAGGATTATGAAGTAAATCATAGGAAAAGTTAGAGGGAGAAGGGCGGTAAAGTAGCTGAACACAGTTTGAAACTTTGCAGAAGTTGATAGCATCTGTACACACGAGAGCACCTGTCCTTAACTCCTCATAGCAACCGCTAGACGGGGATCGATCGCACACACATCGCAACTTGATCACAACTTCACAAGGGTTCTACTTTTGGCTTCAGCGTGCTGCGTCCACAGACTAGGTAAACTAGATGATTTCCCGCGCGTTGCAGCGAGAATTAGTAGCACAACATTTGATAATAGCACAGCTTAAAACATATGAGATAACGACAAATCTTCCATCACTCTAAATAACAATGTCCACATCTTTGCTTTTATTTCGTTAGAAAAAAGTACCGACTACACACTTGCATATTGATGGGAAGTGTGCACATGGTTTCACAATAGAATCCACACACCATGAATTGTGATTTAAACACTTCAGCGTTATGTAGCTTCTCAGACCCTTTGAGAATAACAGATCTCAAATAGTTTATAAAACAGAGTTGCACAAATGATTTAACAAAATATTAGCAAGAAAATGGTATATAACAAAAATACTCAAAGATGTTGATTCCCTTGCGATCGCCGGCATTCGATCCAGAAAAAATCTGTAGACTATACTTTAACACTTCTCCACACTAATCTGCATATTAGAAACAACAACTTTGTTAAGAGCAACAACCGCAATCCTAGGTATGCTATTAGATATACCATGTGGTAGACATGATGAGCAACTAAACAATTGTTATACAAATAAAAAGGTATGCTATTAGATATTGCTGCAAAAATAGGCTACCATACCATTTAACTTTGGCAGACAGTAGGCTAGCTAGCATGCTATGGAGCAATGAAATATGCCACTGTATATTGAAATTATTGGAATTCTTTCTAATCTGCTGCTACATATTAATTGGAACATTCCCCCATCCAACTTATTTATCCAGGGCTGGTTGGTAAGACTATTTTTTCATAAATAGAAAGGATGAACCAGAGATTATGCCAAGTCTATCAATGGACAGGAAGTGAGGAACCTCGTCTTACCTGATTGATCGGCGGCAATGTACATGTTCGTGGGATATTAATCTTGTTCATTCACCTTCTCCCTTGATCTATGCTTGCACCTGGTATTGGCAAACTGTGCAGAAGAATTTTAGTAAAAAAAAACAAATACTAAACTGAATCTTACTTGTACCCAACCGTACAAAAAAACACATGCATTAGGATGAGAGAAAATTGGATACACGGGTTGGCATTCTCCAGGTCGTCCACAATTTGGATAGTGCATAAACTGTATATGAGAAAGAATTACGATAGAACGAAGGCGAAGATCAGCGTTAAGTGCACGCAGGATGACGTGGGGATGTGATGTAGACATAGAATTAATGCATCAGAAGAGTCTAATTTATACACCGCGTAAGGTCATGCCTGTTCAGATGCCATTGCCATTACGACCTTCGGTTACTGGAGATGAAGCAACAATGGTTACTCTCTTGCATGCAGAGATTAAAGGACGCAATTAAAAATCAATTGATTGATGCACTTGAGTCGGAAGTGAGGTGATTTCATAGTAGCCATATATAGTTCACGGGCCATTATTGGCGTGGACTTGGAATGCATGTTTAGGAGTGAATACTAACACATGATAGTGCATAGTAAATGTTATTATTAGGCTATAATGCTATAGCTGGGACTGCTCGGCTGGGCATGCTTGGATGCTGAATGGAATGAAATTGGATGCATTGAACGTAACTGTGGTCTGCATTTTTTTTACCAGGCTGATGTGGTAGTTAATTATGGTGATGTGGCAGGCTAGGATTGCTCAAAGATGATTAATGAGGTGGACATCTTGCATGTCAAGAGAAATATCCTTAGTGGGGATGAACTTCTTAGTTATATAGGATGCAAGAACCCCATCAGTGATCAGTCAAAGCTGGGCCGAAAGAGACTGAGATTCAGATGTTCAGACAACTAGTACGTGCATGTAGTTTAGACATTTTGTCTTCAAGAATTCTCAAATCGATCACCGTTAATGGGTTTTCCAGATGGGTTGTCAACCTGATGAAAGACCCAGATGGCCCATACATAGAGCTGGAACAGAAACTCTACTTCCTCTAACAATTAGCACCAGCTATGCATTTTTCACCTGAGCTAACACTGTTCTCAGACGCAAAATACAGAGAAATGTTTGGCGACTCTCAGGATAGTATAACATCCACCTAAATCTACAACAGATCACCCTACATAACTAAGATGCCAAAAGCATGAGGTCACGTCGTTGTAACCTGCCAAAATCGAGACCCATGATCGAGCACACAGTTTGAAACTGGTTTAGCTTGCGAGCGCAAGACATCCTAATTAACACACGAGCAGTCCTACCTATTAGAACTAGTAGGGTACTTAGTAGCCGTTAAAGGGATGTCTCAGGGATATGTGAGAGGAAACAGGCTAGAGTTTTCTGTTGTTCCTTCTCTCTGAGCAACCCGGTATCGGTGGTTGCTTACATTACATGCGCCATGACTCCTCTGCAGCCTTCTCGGCCTTCCTGCAATCATGTCACGGAGATCAAAAGGCATCAAAAGTTCAAAACTGCACCTCCAACCGCAGATCGAGCTACAAGGGGTTTAGGTATGTCCATCTTCCTCCGCTTATGATGGATTCAATCTGGCATGGTAATAACCAAAGACAAGCAAATGTCATTGTTACCTCAGCGCTTCCCTAATCTCTCCACTCTTGGGGTCCAGCTGCAGCGCCTCCCAGAACGCGTCGGCGGCGCCATCATAGTCCTAAGCATTGAGAAAATATCAATACCACGAGAGGGAGGTATATACAAGTGGAGAGAATGAGTCCGATTGTGAGGGTAGAATTAATAAAAGCAGTTATACCTTCATGAAGCTGAGGGCTGCACCTTCACGATACCAGGCCTTGGACCAACGGGGCCGTATCATTTTGCACTTGCGTGCATCTTCCAGAGTTAGACGCCCATGTCTCATACGCAGCCAGCAGAGGCTCTTGTTGGCATGCATCGGGGTATCAGATGGGTTTATGTCAAGTACCTGCATTTACATCGGGGTATCAGATGGGTTTATGTCAAGTACCTGCATTTACATTTTACAATTTGCAATGTGCGCTCAGTTCATCTCAACAGGTTGCTGCAACAATGATGAATGGATCTACAAACAGGCTCTATGGAGCATATCGTTGCCTTTCCGTCAGTTTATTTCCTTATGTAATAAACTACGTACAGAAGTTGTTCTCCAACTTAAGCAAAGAAACGGCATCTCAAGATGAAGTGCTAAATTCTAAGTGTCGTCATTGTACGGGAGAAAAACACTTCAAGTGCCGTTATATCATCATCAGGTGTAAGGCAGGAACAGCTCTATCGATATTGACACGCTGTCTAGAACTATTTGCTCTGCATTCTTTGCAATTGTTCCAAACAAGTACTACATAGGCTCATGCACTTACCTTATCGTAGCAGGAAATTGCTGTAAGGTAGTCCCCCCTTGCAAATGCTTCCTTTCCTCGCGACTTCCAATAAGCAGTTCTTTCTTCCATCGAAACTGCGGCCTGAACACAATAACATGCTCAGTTACAAGGTTACCGTTGCTTGGACAGCACAACAGCAGTCTCAAGTTAGAAATTAAAATAATGTGCTGCTTGATCCAAATTCCTTCATCATAATCTTGTTAGCTCTGCAAAGTTGGCTGGGGCAGTACCCATACAACCACATCACGACTGAAATGTGTCAGAAACTTTCTTATTGAGCAAAACATCAATTCAAATTTGAATACATAGTATATTTAGGTACAAGTAATAACACCTTCCATCCCAATACATAAAGGGTGTTTGTACAAGAACTTGCCCTAAGAAGGAAATCAAAGTGGAAAACAACTGAAGACCAAAGAGATCCATGCATGTAAACAGAGGTGATGAGTATGTCTACTGTGTTAAACTTTGAATTTGTCATGGAGAACAACGTCATAAGCTATCTAGAAGAGAACAACGAATTATTGTGATCTACGTAGAAAACATATGAAGCAATCACGCATTAAGCTTCATGAGATAACCTGGAAGGAAGTAATAAAAAAAATATCTACATGCCTGAAGAGGATTGATGCGCCAATAATTCACTGTTCTTATTATCCCATTGACACTCCAATCTGGAAGACATGAAATTGGTGTTGTCCAAGGAAACAGAACTTCAACAAGCTCACGTCGACGACGAACTGCTGCTTGCTCAATTGGAATTAGACCTTGCTATATTGCAAAAATAAACATAAGATGTTATATAATCCAGAATGAGAATGACAAAGCCATCAACATCATTAGATTTTCTTTCGACAAAAAAAGGTTTGAGAAAATGAGATATTCCTGAATCCGCAGGCAGTAACAGTTTTAGACACAGTACTGCCTCTTGAGCCATAGTACATGGACTCAGGGAACGCTAAAGTATAATACCGAATTATAGTGACCTACTAGTATCATGATTCTGAGATGAGATATGTAAGACCCGCTGAACCACTTAGCAATCTTGGGATGTTTTCCCAAGTCAGTGCAGTCCGAGCTGTGAAGCAAACCCAAACAGATGCACTGAGTAAATAACTACTGAACAGTATTTTGTCAAACATGAACAATCTATACAACGTACTTTGTATCTCTGGTGACCTAGCTTACGTTCCACCCTGAATCGGATGCAAGGAGAAAGGGGCCAAGATTGCAAATCGCAAAGCTTACAAGATAGTAAAAGGTGAGATGAAGACAGAGATATACTTCCTTGGTCAGGAATGTTAGGGTCAGCTCCAGCCTCTAGAAGCAACTTGATAATGTCGGTTAAGCCATCATAAACTGCCTGTGCTAAAGGAGTTGGTGCAGAGGAACCAAGACCATTCACATCAGCACCAGCCTCTAGAAGTAACTTGATAATGTCGGTTAAGCCATCATGAACTGCTTGTGCTAAAGGAGTTGGTGCAGAGGAATCAAGAGCATTCACATCAGCACCAGCCTATGGATAACATCAAAATAGCTTTAGAGACAGAACTTGCAAAAGTAACCATGACACATTCAACTAGAAATAACAAGTTAGTCCACAAAATCAGGACCCTATTATACATAAAAAAAACATAAGAAAATACATGGATTCAGTAGATTACTGGACCTCAATCAGTAGCTTGATGCATTTCAGGGACTTCCCACATAGAGCAATCGTGAGGGGTGAAACGATGTGATTGACCACTTTGTTGATCTGTAAAACAAACCGAATCACAAGAGTTCTGATGCACCTCCAAGACAAAAAAAAAAGGCATTACATCATCAAGCCAAGTGCACTTTATCGCATCTGCATTCCCAGTCCAATTAGGTGAAGATGGCAACTTACATCAGCAGCATGCTCCAGCAGAAACTTCACAACCTCAACATGGTCTTTTGAAGCAGCCAAGTGTAACGGCGCCCCTCGATGATCAACAGGATCCACAGGAACTCCTTTGGACAGCAATAGCCTTACAGCCTCACAGTGCCCTGGTGGAAACAATAAAATGGTGCAAATCTAGATAGATCAGAACCAGAGCCTGTACAGAGTATATACAGAACACACTATTTACATTTCATTGTATTTTCAGTTAGTACTTTAGTTGGTCGTCCAACTTATCAGCAACACTAAGCCACGGTGTCAAGTGTATCGAGCCTGTATCCATATATACAGAGTTACAGACTCAAGAATGAGAAAGCGCACCTCCGAGTGTTGCACTGTGGACAGAGGTGAGGGCCTAACCTGAGGTAGAAGGAGGCTGCAGGGAGGAACTCTCTCAGCTTAGGGTTACAGAGATAGAAGCACCTTATATAGGTCAGGACTGGGCTGGGCCAGATGGGCCACAACAGAGAACAAGAAGACAGCCCAACAGATACACCAACAGTTATCCAACACTCCCCCTCAAGATGGGTGATAAATGTCAATCATCCCCATCTTGGCACAGGCAAGATTACACTCCTTCGATCCTAGTCCTTTTGTTAAGCAATCTGCCACTTGTTGTCCTGATCTCACATAAGCCAATGAGATAATCCCTGCATCAATCTTTTCTTTAATAAAGAATCTGTCTATCTCCACATGTTTAGTTCGCTCATGCTGGACAGGGTTGTTTGCTATGTTTATGGCAGACATATTATCACACCACACTTTCAAGCTTCCTTGCCTTAAAATTTCCAGCTCTCTTAGAAGGTTTCGTACCCACAACATTTCACCCAGGCCCTGTGACATAGCTATGTACTCTGCTTCGGCTGTTCATTTCGAGACAACAGATTGTTTCTTACTTCTCCATGAAACCAAATTTCCTCCAACAAAAACACAATACCCTGAGAACCAAATTTCCTCCAACAAAAACACAATACCCTGAGGTGGATCTTCGATCATCTAAGCAGCTAGCCCAATCTGCATCTGTAAGGGTATTTTACCCTTATCCATTATTTTGGTAACAATGACACCGTGCTAGAGTATTTGACCTAATATGTTTATAAGGATAATCTCAGGTATTAGGCGATGAGGCATAAATGGTGTATCAAAGGAACAAGAAGGCTAAAGGAGACCCCCCACTTTAACAACAATCAAAAAGGGGTCTACGGCGGAAATCCGATCCGCAGCCCGGTCCAACCGGGCCCGCAACCGGCTCTGTCCGTGCGCTGCTCGGTCAACCGGTCGCCAACCGGGAAGTCCGGCGCACGACCCGGTCGACCGGCCGCCAACCGGGGTCTTCGACGAGAACACAAGAAATCCGGTTGCCGACCGGTCAACCGGCCTACTGACCGGCGGGTCCGGCGCACGGCCCGGTCGACCGGTCGCCAACCGGGCGCCAACCGGCCGCCAACCGGAGGAGCTCCTGGACCAGCAAACAGCGTCCGGTCACTGGTCCGGTCTGACCAGCAAACAGCAGTTGTGCGGTACGGGTGATGTGAGAGAAAGGGCGGACGGGGCGCACAGAGGAGGGGATGGATGTGGCGCACTAGTCAGGGAAAAAGAGAATGTGTGGGCCATTTATGTCGATGTGAGAGAGATGGCAGGGTTAAGGCCAAGTCAGCAATCCCACCGTTTGGGAACTATCTACATACCACTATAGACCGGGAATATAAAGATCAGGGTGCTGATTTCAGGGAATGGTAGTTCAGGGTTTGATCACACCGTTCTCTACAAGTTCAAGGTTTAACTCAGACTTTACTCAATCTATTATGTAAACCGTAGGAAAATTGCAAAATTGCAACAAGTATCTATTTGTATCAGTATTGCTTCCAAGATAATATAAGGTGCTTCCAAAGGAATAGTGTTTTCTTCCAGTGCAACGGGCATTTATTCTATCAACATTGATTAAAAAAATTAATAATTTATCAGCATTCCTTCCTATGGAGGACATAATTTTCATCCAAACTAAATACCTTTTGCATGCTGCCAGTAATATCAGAATTTTCTTTTGTTTACAATAAGAACCGGTCACATGGTTTTGTGTCATCTGGCACAATGCCCGCCATCTACCTCCAATGGCGATAGCACATGCGTGTCGATAGGAAACATTAGTGGCTCGCCGATGACCTGCAACAACCGCCTCATGCCACTGCCGGTAACCCTCCCTGCCTCCTGGAGTGCCTGCACTTGCTGATCTAGGGCACCAAGGTACTAGGAGTAACACCCTAGTCTGCTTCAAATAACCTCAAGAGGTAGCTCACCCCACCTGTGGTGCTTCCAACAAGTGACGCTGACTAGGTGTAATCTTGATCTTGACATGCTCATTGTAAACGTCGTTGTAGTTAGCCAGACCATAGCAGCCATTGGGTAAAAAAAAGATAATCTGGAATGTGTTGACTTGAATCATGAGCAACATATAAGAGACAAGTAGGAAACATGTGGCAATGTTTAAATACAATGTACTTACAATTAGAAAATTGAAAAAGGTAGAAGCATCGTTCTACTTATGCAAACTTTTAGAAACATATACATTTACCAAAACAAAGCATCCTCAGGTCAGCAAACCCTCATATATATTTACAAAACAAAGACTCGAAATCACAGCAGCAAATAAAGACACTTCATTCACAAATTACCCAGCAAGAAAAACACCTAGGACAATAGACGAGCTACCAACAACTCTTCTTATCAGATTGATAGCAGCAAAGTTAGAAAATGACTTGGGCAACTTGAATAAAAGCCCATTTTAACAAGTCCAAACTGCAGTGTTCTTTAAACACCTAGCACTAGCATGTTTTCTTCTTCTAAGCTGGCTGGGAAAGTGTAAGTGTGTTTACTGGCTGATAAACAAACTTGTACTATTCATTTCTTCATTTACCCAGCGACCAAATCACACTAGATGAGCTATCCTGTTAGTGACCAAAACACACGCATGTAGCTAAAAATTTGAGAAAGAGACCTTAATTAGAATCTTAAAAAGCGACTACAGAGTTAAGCAAAGCAGCTATAGGCTTATGCTTTTGCAAAAGAAAACCAACAACACCTGGACACTGCTGCATCAACATACTCCAGGCCAAAACAACATCTCGCAGCAGTCCACCATACATTTCACAACAACTTAAACATGTGCTTGAAAAATAGGCAGCTCCCAATCAATATATGTCTACCTCAATTAAGAAAATATAGCACGTAATAACCAATTGGTCTTATCAGTAGAGCACGACCAAATTCATATGTTAAGAACAATTGTAATCAGTACACTAGGGAATCAATTCATGCTCAAGATGATGTCTAACCAGGCATCCAGGAGACCATGAGGAAGGAGGCGAGGCGCTGCTCCTGACAGAGCAGAGACCAGACCAGACCAGACCGCGTAGTCGATTAACAGCCACCTGAGCACCTCCCCGCTAAGCTTGTGGATGTCAGCGATGATGTCCGCCACCACGCCTCCTCCTACCGGTTCTCTGACGCCACCTCCCATTGCCGCTTCACGCCCTACTCCTCCCATATGCTTCAAACATGAAACATATGCAAGATTTTACAACTGCCTTTGAAGAACAAACATCAAGCAAACAAACAAAAATGAGGACATACTACTGGCCTAAATAGCTACTGCATATGCACACAACAATTTTCATTGACTGAAACAGGTATCGATGTATGCACACATGCTTCCTCTACAGCCTATGTACATATTCAATCCAATGTGAAACAAAATTATATGGAGTAGGAGAAGAGGGGGCTCACATGCAGATGCAGCAGTAGGTTGGGGCGGTGGCCACCCAGCAGCATCATCACGAGCACTGGCAGGAGCTGAAGGCGCCGGTCTTGAGCTCGACCAAACCAATGGGTGGCCTCCAGAACAGCAACGTCACCAATGCACACAATTAAGGTTAGGTTAAGAAAGATGGAACCAATCTAATGAATCAGAACATCAGCGAGCTTAGGGATGAGGGAAAGGTTCTTACTTCTTCCGGGAGCAGGGGAGGCAGAGCTTCCTGTGAAGATGCGTGGAGGAGCTCCCAGCCTAGCCCCTGCCTGGCCTTGCTCGCAGAGAGGAGGAGCGCGTCCATGGCGGAGGCGACGGCGGCGTTGGAGGCCGGCCTCGATGGGGAACGAAGAGGAGGGCGCGGTTGTAAGCGTGCTGCAGTCCCTGATGTCGCCGGTGTCGGTGAAGGCTGGGACTCGCAAGCCAGGCGCATCTGCTCCGCGCGGAGTAGCCGGGCAACCACCCCTGCCGGGGCGCTGCCGTCTCCATGGACCTGCTGCTCCTTCCCGCCTCACCACCATCCGCAGCAGCGGCGCCGCCTGCCATGGGAGTAAAAAAGGCCGACGCTTTCTCCAAGGGATCCTAGTCTAGGGTTTCTGTTGGGGTGGGATAGAGAGAAGGAGGCGGAAGGGGGTTCCGGGGAGGTGGTCGGCAGGGCAGGGAGTGGCCGGAGTTGGCCCGGATCAAGCCGGCGGCGGAGGTGGAGGAAAGCTGGGTCGCTGGGATGGGCTCGACTTTTTGGTCGCTCGAATTTTGGGCCCGAAGTTCAAAAGAGTAAAATACAGTACATCGGGGGTATCCTTTTCTTTTCCTGCGCGGGATATGGAAATTTTGGGCGTCGACTTCCTCTGCTTTGATTGGCTCAAGACGAGGAGCGCAAAAAATGAATGCATGTGATTATCTATAATATCTATAAAGTTCATCCCCACTAAAATGCATTTAATGTTTGCAAGCTGAAACCTTATGCAACCACATCACCCCAATTAATCATGTTCGTCGGATCAACTCATAGACTTCATCTAGCTTGCCAGCTCAGCGGTACTTTTGTTTATAGTTTAATAGTCACAAAATGTCAGTACTCATGTCCGCATCGGCTGTTTCATCTCAACGTCTCGTCAGCTAGCACATGTCTGATGCTTCACATTCTCATGCGCTTGGACTGGCCTCTATATAATTCTCTTCCTCTTCCCTTCTGCAATTAATGTTTCATTCCTTGCACCAAAAAATTACTTCTGTCCACTTTGGCAAATGAACAGGTTCAGAAAGCTACCATATAAAAAAAGGTTCAGGAAGATATTCTTCCCATCCATTCGTGTTCCTATTTCATTCTCCTCCCCTCCATTCGTCCTCCCATCAGTTCTTAGGGCTCCTTTGATTTGAAGGATAGGAAAAACATAGGAATAGGAAAGGTATAGGATTGGAATGACATGTCTACTTGAATCCTATAGGAAGATGAAGTTTGTTTGATTGTAGCAAAGGAATTTTTCCATGAGGTATGAGCTAATGCTTTTTTCCTATAGGAATTACACTACAAGATTCCTATAGGAATTTTTCCTATAGGCTATGTTCCTATGAATCAAACAACATGTATAGGAAATTTTCCCATAGGAACCAAATCCTACACAATTCCTATGGAAATCCTTTGAATCAAAGGAGCCCTTAGTGGCCATGTTTCCCCCTTAGTGCAACTTCACCGTCACCTAGCAGTTGTTGCATTCAGAATTGGTACAGAATTGTGCGTGCTGTAGAACGCATCATATGAAGAATATTACAGTCGAAGAATATGCGATTTGTCAGCGTTAGCAGCAAGGAACACCCTGATTATCTCTTCCTCAAGTCACTTGCGCCAAATCGCCAATCACTATTCAGTTTGGGTTCGACAAGCTCAGGTGGTCGGTCCTCCAAGATCCCCTACATATAAATTTGCACAATCCTGCGGCCGCTCCACCTGAGTATCTTACAAATTTACCGCCTCTGCCTGATGTGAAGGTATCCTCTCTCTCACTCCATGTTCGATTTTAATTTCACGATAAGAATTTCATTTACGTTCACCATTCTCATACTTGGCTGCACCTTAGCATGATTTATTTACTTTTTGCTTGATCGAAATCCCGTGGTTAGAACATTACACATGTGTACTGAAGTTTATTTTCTCAGTATGTGCAATGCAGCTTCGTGGACATCAGGCAAAGTGAGCAGCTTTCCCTCCACCTCCAGCTTCTTACTCCATGGTGACCATGAGGAAATGATCTATAGTGTTCCTGTTGTCCAATCTTTCCCGATATTCACTATTTTATTTTGTTCTTGAAGTATAGAATTATATTGCAGCCGTTGGTAATTTTAAAATTTCTACAATATTTTCATGAACAGAACAACTATTCTATGTGTCAATCGGATGTGTAATTGGTCAACGTACCCAAAAAGAAGCCTTTGGTAATTTAAGTTTTTCTCTTTTATGTGTATAGAATATAATTGCTCAATCCTATTCGCAAAAAAATATATAATTGGTCAATGACAGCAAAAAGTACCTACTGAAATACTATATGAGAACCTGCAACGAAGAGTTGGTTGATTCATGCTTCTCCTGGAGTAATATTATAGGCACTTTTTCACTTCAAGGAAATGATGTTAGTTTTTCTTTTGCCTTAAATTACATCTCAGTACAATTTAGATATAATTTGTTTTTTAGCATGATCTGGTTGCTAATTCCGGTTGATTGCTTTGTGTAGGCAGAGCTTTCTAATTGGTCTTCTCCTATGGTCCGAGGCAATTCTGTCAACGGAGACCATTTTTTATAGACTGTTTATGTTTTTGCATACACACAAATCATCTTTAATATCCGCCGCAACACGCTGGAATTCAACTAGTTACATGTAATAGTAGGGAGCTATTCCAAGATATAGTTTCTAGAAAGGTTCATCGAGGCACGACGAGTTTGGGGATACCTATTTCGCGCAGACACTCGAGGGGAAGCGGTCGTGTCATGGTAGCGGAGGACCTACCAGCATGCTAAATTCTCGACGTGACATCTACATCATTGATCCGAGATGACACCTCGAGACAAAGTGATACACCTTCAAATATCCGGAAAAACTGAGGGGAGTATGCAATCACTGAGCACAAAAACATCCAAGAGCTTCACCGGCGCTATTTCATGCATCCCTCTATCTGGTGGGCCTGTCTTTTTTAAAAGTGGTGATTTCATGTGACTTTACTCTTTGTTTATGTGTGACTTTACCCTTTATCCATGTTATAATATGTCACATGAACATGACCAAAGCAACAAAAAGAGGCCAACTTCTTATAGGAGTCGCGTAGAAAGCGTAGAAGCGGGAGTTTTGCATTATAAGTTTAGAATCTTCCTATGGGGTTGAAGGAAGTACTACTTCCATTTATCTCTTTAAACAAACCTTATAAGTCCATTTCAAGATCACGTGCAAAAACTTGAAGGGTGTTGTCGACCCTTAGAGCATCTCCAGTCGTTGGGGCTCTCCAGACCGAAATCCGGTGCTATTTAGGGTCGGATGATGTAAAATTCAGCCTGGGGAGGCCCATTTTCCCAACGGTGAAATTTAGAGATATTTAATATATATAGGCGAATTCAAACATAATCAGACGAAATACATTCAAACTTAGGCTAAATTTAGAGATATTTAATATATATAGGCGATTTCGTACATATATATAGGACAAATTCGTAATATATTTGAATTCGGCAAGAGGGAATATAAACTAAACTTAAAAACACGGCGTTCTACATGCCAAATGGCGGTAGAACGCCGTGTAGTCGCCGCCGTCGTTGTCAATGCAGTCGTCGGCGTCCCCGGGCGGCGGCGCCTGCTGGTTGCTGCTCTGGCTACGGCTGGAACCCTGCCCAGGGTCACCGTGGCGTGGAGACGACAGCGTCGGCCGGTACCACTCATCCTCGCTCGAGTCCTCGAGCTTGATGAGCGGCGCGCCATGGGCGGGTGTGGCGCGGGCGGCGCGGCGCCGCGCGACCGCCAAGTCCAGCATACGCCGCTGCTGCTCCGCCTCCTCCCTCTCCCAGTCCTGCCTGGACCAGGCGAGCGCCGCGTCCGTCGGGAGGGCATTGTCGGCGGGGACGAGCCGACGAGGTCGTTGAGCGACCTCGCGATGGCCTCGTGGGTCACCGCGTCCTCGTCCCGCGTGGCCTCCTCGACGGCCAGTTCGAACGCAGGTACGGCCGCTACGTCCTCCTTCTTGGTCTTCCTCTTGCGGCCGCGCGATGGAGACGACGAAGCGCCCCCCTCGCGTCTGACGAGGGTGTCGCTGCTGCGCTCTCTGGTTGGCGGTGGCGACGCCGGCTCCTTCTTGACAGTTCTCGGCGTTACTGGTGGAGGCGTGATACGTCTCCAACGTATCGATAATTTCTTGTGTTCCATGCCACATTATTGATGTTATCTACATGTTTTATGCACACTTTATGTCATATTCGTGCATTTTCTGGAACTAACCTATTAACAAGATGCCGAAGTGCCGGTTCCTGTTTTCTGCTGTTTTTGGTTTCAGAAATCCTAGTAACGAAATATTCTCGGAATCGGACGAAATCAACGCCAAAGTTCCTATTTTCATCGGAAGCATCCGGAACACCGGGAAGGACCGAGAGGGGGCCACGGGGCCACCAAACCCTAGGCCGGCGCGGCCGAGAGGGGGCCGCGCCGCCCTATGGTGTGGCCCCCTGTCAGCCCTCCTGCGCCGCCTCTTCGCCTATATAAAGCCCCTGGATCAGAAAACCCGATACCAATTGACGAAACCCACGAAACCTGCCGGAGCCGCCGCCATCGCGAAGCCAAGATCCGGGGGACAGGATCTCTGTTCCGGCACCCTGCCGGAGCGGGGAAGTGCCCCGGAAGGCTTCTCCATCGACACCGCTGCCATCTCCACCGCCATCTTCATCACCGCTGCTGCTCCCATGAGGAGGGAGTAGTTCTCCATCGAGGCTCGGGGCTGTACCGGTAGCTATGTGGTTCATCTCTCTCCTATGTGTTTCAATACAATAATCTCATGAGCTGCCCTACATGATTGAGATTCATATGATGATGCTTGTAATCTAGATGTCATTATGCTAGTCAAGTGAGTTTTACCTATGTGATCTCCGGAGACTCCTAGTCCCACGTGTGTAAAGGTGACGAGTGTGTGCACCGTGTGGGTCTCTTAGGCCATATTTCACAGAATACTTACTCATTGAATGGCATAGTGAGGTGCTTATTTATATCTCTTTAAGATTGCAGCATGTTGTATCACAATTTATCCATGTGCTACTCTAGTGATTTGTTATTAAAGTAGTTTATTCCTCCCGCATGTGTGCAAAGGTGACGATGCGTGCACCGTGTTAGTACTTGGTTTATGCTATGATCATGATCTCTTGTAGATTATGGAGTTAACTATTGCTATGATAATATTGATGTGATCTATTCCTCCTACATATGCATGAAGGTGACGAGTGTGCATGCTATGCTAGTACTTGGTTTAGTAGCGTTGATCTATCTTACACTAAAGGTTACTAAAACATGAGCATTATTGTGGAGCTTGTTAACTCCGGCATTGAGGGTTCGTGTAATCCTACGCAATGTGTTCATCATCCAACAAAAGTGTAGAGTATGCATTTATCTATTCTGTTATGTGATCAATGTTGAGAGTGTCCACTAGTGAAAGTGTAATCCCTAGGCCTTGTTCCTAAATACTGCTGAGTTACTACTGCTTGTTTACTACTGCTTGTTTACTACTGCTGAGTTACTACTGCTTGTTTATCGTTTTATTGCGTTACTACTGCCGCAATACCACCACCATCAACTACACGCCAAGCACTTTTCTCGGCACCGTTGCTACTGCTCATACTTATTTATACCACCCGTATTTCACTATCTCTTCGCCGAACTAGTGCACCTATTAGGTGTGTTGGGGACACAAGAGACTTCTTGCTTTGTGGTTGCGGGGTTGCATGAGAGGGATATCTTTGACCTCTTCCTCCCCGAGTTCGATAAACCTTGGGTATCCACTTAAGGGAAACTTGCTGCTGTTCTACAAACCTCTGCTCTTGGAGGCCCAACACTGTCTACGAGAAAGGAGGGGGAACGTAGACATCAAGCACTTTTCCGGCGCCGTTGCCGGGGAGGAAAGGTAAAAGGCTCTCATACTACGGTCTCAGGTAAAGTATTTTTCTTGCGCCGTTGTGTGTGTGCTCAAAGCTATTTCCTTTAGATCCTGCAATTGCATCTTTTTGTTTCTTGTTTACACTAGTTTGGCATAATGTACAAGAGTGAGCTTCTTATTCTATTTCCTGATTTAAAACATGGATTGTTTGATGCGAAAATTAAAAAACCTATGAAATCTTCTTTGCATGCTGGTAGTAATATTAGTATGAACGCTTTGAACACCATTGTTGACAATAATATAGAAAGTTCTAAGCTTGGGGAAGCTGGTTTTCATGATATTTTTAGTCCCCCAAGCATTGAGGAGAAAATTTTCTTTGATGATACTTTGCCTCCTATTTATGATGATTATAATGATAGTGGTCTTTTGGTGCCACCTACTATGGAGAGTGAATTTGATTATGATTACGATATGCCTCCTACACTTGATGAGAATAATAATGATAGCTACTTTGTTGAATTTGCTCCCACTACAACTAATAAAACTGATTATGCTTATGTTGGGAGTAGTAATAATTTTATGCATGAGACTCATGATAAGAATGCTTTATGTGATAGTTATATTGTTGAGTTTGCTCATGATGCTACTGAAAGTTATTATGAGAGAGGAAAATATGGTTGTAGAAGTTTTCATGTTACTAAAACACCTCTCTATGTGCTGAAATTTTTGAAGCTATACTTGTTTTATCTTCCTATGCTTGTTACTTTGCTCCTCATGAACTTGTTTATTTACAAGATTCCCATGCATAGGAAGCATGTTAGACTTAAATGTGTTTTGTATTTGCCTCTTGATGCTCTCTTTTGCTTCAAATACTATTTCTTGCGAGTGCATCATTAAAACTGCTGAGCCCATCTTAATGGCTAAAAAGAAAGAACTTCTTGGGAGATAACCCATGTGTTATTTTGCTACAGTACTTTGTTTTATATTTGTGTCTTGGAAGTTGTTTACTACTGTAGCAACCTCTCCTTATCTTAGTTTTGTGTTTTGTTGTGCCAAGTAAAGTCTTTGATAGAAAAGTAAGTACTAGATTTGGATTACTGCGCAGTTCCAGATTTCTTTGCTGTCACGAATCTGAGCCCACTGCCCTGCAGGAAGCTCCGAAAATTATGCCAATTTACGTGCATGATCCTCAGATATGTACGCAACTTTCATTCAATTTGAGCATTTTCATTTGAGCAAGTCTGGTGCCATTTTAAAATTCGTCAATACGAACTGTTCTGTTTTGACAGATTCTGCCTTTTATTTCGCATTGCCTCTTTCGCTATGTTGGGTGAATTTCTTTGATCCATTAATGTCCAGTAGCATTATGCAATGTCCAGAAGTGTTAAGAATGATTGTGTCACCTCTGAATATGTCAATTTATATTGTGCACTAACCCTCTAATGAGTTGTTTCGAGTTTGGTGTGGAGGAAGTTTTCAAGGGTCAAGAGAGGAGGATGATATACTACGATCAAGGAGAGTGAAAGCTCTAAGCTTGGGGATGCACCCGGTGGTTCATCCCTGCATATATCAAGAAGACTCAAGCGTCTAAGCTTGGGGATGCCCAAGGCATCCCCTTCTTCATCGACAACATTATCGGGTTCCTCCCCTGAAACTATATTTTTATTCCATCACATCTTATGTGCTTTTTCTTGGAGCGTCTGTTTGTTTGCTTTTGTTTTTGTTTGTGTTTGAATAAATTGGATTACATCATGCTTGTGTTGGAGAGAGACACGCTCCGCTGGTTCAAATGAACACATGTGTTCTTAGTTCATAATATTCATGGCGAAGTTTCCTCTTCGTTAAATTGTTATATGGTTGGAATTGGAAAATGATACATGTAGTAATTGCTATAATGTCTTGGATAATGTGATACTTGGCAATTGTTGTGCTCATGTTTAAGCTCTTGCATCATATACTTTGCACCTATTAGTGAAGAATACATAGAGCATGCTAAAATTTGGTTTGCATAATTGGTTTCTCTAAGGTCTAGATAATTTCTAGTATTGAGTTTGAACAACAAGGAAGACGGTGTAGAGTCTTATAATGTTTTCAATATGTCTTTTATGTGAGCTTTGCTGCACCGGTTCATCCTTGTGTTTGTTTCAAATAACCTTGCTAGCCTAAACCTTGTATCGAGAGGGAATACTTCTCATGCATCCAAATACTTGAGCCAACACTATGCCATTTGTGTCCACCATACCTACCTACTACATGGTATTTCCCGCCATTCCAAAGTAAATTGCTTGAGTGCTACCTTTAAACAATTCAAAATTTATTACCTCTTATTTGTGTCAATGTTTTATAGCTCATGAGGAAGTATGTGGTGTTTATCTTTCAATCTTGTTGGGCAACTTTCACCTATGGACTAGTGGCTTCATCCGCTTATCCAATAATTTTGCAAAAAGAGCTGGCAATGGGATTCCCAGTCCCAAATTAATTAACAAAAATAGACACTCCTCCATGGTATGTGATTGTTGGACGGCACCCGAAGGATTCGGTTAGCCATGGCTTGTGTAAGCAAAGGTTGGGAGGAGTGTCATCATAATAAAACTAAAATAAAAAGGCACTCCTTCATGGTATGAGATTGTTGGCGGGCACCCGAGGATTCGGTTAGCCATGGTTTGTGAAAGAAAGGTTGGAAGGAGTGCCACCCAAAAATAAAATAAAATGGGAGCCGCTCTTTGAAGGTTTGTCTGGCAAGGGGGTTAGAGTGCCCACTACCATTCGTTGACAACAACATACACCTCTCAAAACTTTATTTTTATGCTCTCTATATGTTTTCAAAATCAAAGCTCTAGCACAAATATAGCAATCGATGCTTTTCCTCTATGAGGACCATTCTTTTACTTTCAATGTTGAGTCGGTTCACCTATTTCTCTCCACCTCAAGAAGCAAACACTTGTGTGAACTGTGCATTGATTCTTACATATTTGCATATTGCATTTGTTATATTGCTTTGCATTGACAATTATCCATGAGATATACATGTTATAAGTTGAAAGCAACCGCTGAAACTTCATCTTCCTTTGTGTTGTTTCAATACCTTTACTTTGAATTATTACTTTATGAGTTAACTCTTATGCAAGACTTATTGATGCTTGTCTTGAAGTGCTATTCATGAAAAGTCTTTGCTTTATGATTCAGTTGTTTACCCATGTCATATACATTGTTTTGATCGCTGCATTCACTACATATGCCTTACAAATAGTATGATCAAGTTTATGATGGCACGTCACTCCGAAATTATCTTTGTTATCGTTTTACTGCTCGGGACGAGCGGAACTAAGCTTGGGGATGCTGATACGTCTCCAACGTATCGATAATTTCTTGTGTTCCATGCCACATTATTGATGTTATCTACATGTTTTATGCACACTTTATGTCATATTCGTGCATTTTCTGGAACTAACCTATTAACAAGATGCCGAAGTGCCAGTTCCTGTTTTCTCCTGTTTTTGGTTTCAGAAATCCTAGTAACGAAATATTCTCGGAATCGGACGAAATCAACGCCAAAGTTCCTATTTTCATCGGAAGCATCCGGAACACCCGGGAAGGACCGGAGGGGGGCCACGGGGCCACCAAACCCTAGGGCTGGCGCGGCCGAGAGGGGGCCGCGCCGCCCTATGGTGTGGCCCCCTGTCAGCCCTCCTGCGCCGCCTCTTCGCCTATATAAAGCCCCTGGATCAGAAAACCCGATACCAATTGACGAAACCCACGAAACCTGCCGGAGCCGCCGCCATCGCGAAGCCAAGATGCGGGGACGGGATCTCTGTTCCGGCACCCTGCCGGAGCGGGGAAGTGCCCCGGAAGGCTTCTCCATCGACACCGCTGCCATCTCCACCGCCATCTTCATCACCGCTGCTGCTCCCATGAGGAGGGAGTAGTTCTCCATCGAGGCTCGGGGCTGTACCGGTAGCTATGTGGTTCATCTCTCTCCTATGTGTTTCAATACAATAATCTCATGAGCTGCCCTACATGATTGAGATTCATATGATGATGCTTGTAATCTAGATGTCATTATGCTAGTCAAGTGAGTTTTACCTATGTGATCTCCGGAGACTCCTAGTCCCACGTGTGTAAAGGTGACGAGTGTGTGCACCGTGTGGGTCTCTTAGGCCATATTTCACGAGAATACTTACTCATTGAATGGCATAGTGAGGTGCTTATTTATATCTCTTTAAGATTGCAGCATGTTGTATCACAATTTATCCATGTGCTACTCTAGTGATTTGTTATTAAAGTAGTTTATTCCTCCTGCATGTGTGCAAAGGTGACGAGTGCGTGCACCGTGTTAGTACTTGGTTTATGCTATGATCATGATCTCTTGTAGATTATGGAGTTAACTATTGCTATGATAATATTGATGTGATCTATTCCTCCTACATATGCATGAAGGTGACGAGTGTGCATGCTATGCTAGTACTTGGTTTAGTAGCGTTGATCTATCTTACACTAAAGGTTACTAAAACATGAGCATTATTGTGGAGCTTGTTAACTCCGGCATTGAGGGTTCGTGTAATCCTACGCAATGTGTTCATCATCCAACAAAAGTGTAGAGTATGCATTTATCTATTCTGTTATGTGATCAATGTTGAGAGTGTCCACTAGTGAAAGTGTAATCCCTAGGCCTTGTTCCTAAATACTGCTGAGTTACTACTGCTTGTTTACTACTTGCTGCGTTACTACTTGCTGAGTTACTACTTGCTTGTTTCTTGTTTCTTTGCGTTACTACTGCCGCAATACCACCACCATCAACTACACGCCAAGCACTTTTACGGCACCGTTGCTACTTGCTCATACTTATTTATACCACCTGTATTTCACTATCTCTTCGCCGAACTAGTGCACCTATTAGGTGTGTTGGGGACACAAGAGACTTCTTGCTTTGTGGTTGCGGGGTTGCATGAGAGGGATATCTTTGACCTCTTCCTCCCTGAGTTCGATAAACCTTGGGTATCCACTTAAGGGAAACTTGCTGCTGTTCTACAAACCTCTGCTCTTGGAGGCCCAACACTGTCTACAGGAAAGGAGGGGGAACGTAGACATCAAGGCGCTGACCTGCTCGAACTCGACGCCAACCTCGACGACGACGAGGACGCCATCCGCCTTGGTATCCACGAGCTTCCGTGTCGGCTCGACACGGAAGGCACCGCCGCCGGCGGCGTCATCCCCAGTACGGGGAAGTTGCCGTCCTCGATGTGCGCGAGCATGTTCTCGAGGGTGCATCCCGGCGCGCTCCAACAGCGGTGGCGGCCGGCAGCGTTGTTGCGCGCTGGAGGGGGAGGGCCGTCATACGCGGCGAGTTCGCGCTCGTACCTCTGCCGGAAGAAGTCGTTCCACGCGTGTAGTTGTCTAGGAAGAAGCACGGTTCGGCGCACTGCTCATCGCTCATGGTGGCGAGCACCGCGTCGATCTCCGCGTCGAGGGTGTCGCCTCCCACTGGCGGCGGCAGAATCAGGACGCCCGTCGCGCTCAGGCGCCAGCCTTCGGGCACGCGAAAATCCGGCGGCGCCGGGTAGCCCGTCGTGTGGAGCAGCCGCCCCACCCACTGGTGCAGGGACCGCCGGCCGAAGCCGTTGTTCGTCGCGCCGTCGCCTGGGAAGCGGTTCGCCAATGGAGGAGTTGTTTTTGGGGAGAGAAGAGTGGAGAGAAGGGGGGCGGTGGTGGTGAATGTGGCTAGACGCGGTAGCTCCACGATAAATAGAGGGAAGCAGCACGTGAATTTGAGGAGACGGCATTAACTCGCCGCATGGAAGCTAAACGTCGCGGCGACGACTGATCGGTGGAAGGCTTTCACAGCGCACAGAAGACGATGCGATGAGGATGAAGATCGGCCTTTCTCGCCGATAAGTCGAGGCCACCAGGCGTGCTGGAAGTTTCCTTGATGTTTCCCGCGCTTTTGTTTCCTCCGGACTCCCCGGGCGCGCCCGGGGGGGGGGGGGCGGGGATGACATGGGCTCTTCGGATGGATGAATGCCCAAATCCGGGCGAAAACGAGGATCTGGGGGCACGACTAGGCCATTTTTCGCCGTCCGGATGAAAAAAAAAGGTCTGTCGGGGGCCTCGTCGGGGAGACGGCTGGAGGTGCTCTTAATCACAACATTACCCATAAGAAACCCCGATTTGTAGGCCCCGCAAAGTCAACCCCTAATTTTTCATCGTAAGTAGATATTCCATGTGGCCTTACTCTTTTTTATGTTACAATGGGTCATGTGAACAAGACCAGCGCAGTTATTACGAGAGTTGGGTCGATGGTTCCGAATTGGGAGTTTTCATTATATAAGTCCAGAATCTTCGTGTGGTATAGTCATGTTTATGAAGTAAGTGCCACTTCAAAGTGGTGTATTATATACTTCTCTTTACCCCACCTTTATATACCCATATTATGACCCATTGCAAAATAGTAAGGGTTTTCGACCATTCCTCGCATGATTTCATGCATACCTTATTTATCAAGCCCCACAATGTTCCCCTTGGCTTCAAGCCAGAAGTGATGATTCCATGACAGCTTCCACTTTGCTTGTGCTCACATAGGTCATAGAAAATTGAAACCCCCAAAATATGCCAAGTTCTCAAAAAATAAAGTTGTGTCAGTGGCCTTGAAGTGGAACTTTTGCACTGTAAGTGCAAAATCTTCATACGACATTGTCATGTGTGTGAAGAAATCTTCATACACGAGCATTCGTTGATGTTTGTTGTTTGGTGTTGCGGAAGTTCTCACTGCGTTCGTTGTTTGGTGTGATGGATCTTCTCGTGCCAAAATTTCGAATGCCCTTGCTAATTAAGTTTGACTAATTGAGTACCTTCACTGATAGTTATATTTCTTCAAGAAAAATATGTTGATAATGTAAAGAAGTATAAATAAGAAACATTTCCAATTATAGAGAGCTAGTTTGGCACGTGATACCTACATTGTTTTCTCTAGCTTGTTTGATATCATAATTGATCTTTGCATTGGGCCAAGTTTGGGTGATCAATCGAAGGAATAAGGCAAATCATAGTAGAGCAGGATTTCCAAACTAGCACCGCTACATCTCCTGATTTTTTAGGCTGCTGCTAGGTAGGTCACACCTCTAATGGGCCACCTTTATTCCACGCAGGCAACTATATCCCATCATCATGAAGGCAACCCAACAACGGATCGGTCGATCTCGAACTAATTGGCATAAATAGTGTTTTCATGAAACTTCGGTTAAATGTCTTCCCAGTAATGCTCACAATTTGAATGAACTGCATCATAGGCCTATCAGCAAACATAAAAGACGATCAAAGCAAGTAGTTCCACTTTGAGACTCAATGACTATTGGGAGAAAACGAGATGAAGTTGTTAAAAGTAAAAAAATGGCATCGAATAACCGCCATAAAATAGTGGCGTCCCGAAGTTTGGGTGGGAAAACATCGCGTCCAAAAGTTTGGCAGGAGGGCATCCGAAGAGGGAGTGGTGTTAGTTGGGTGGGAGTACGCATGAAATGTGTCCCGTACGTATGTAATAGCATATTCTCCCTAGATGCTTATCACTTCATGTGTTGCTAAAAGTAAAAATAGCCTCGTATAACCTCCAATAAAATAATGGTGTCCCGGAGATTGGGATGGAAAAACGTCGTGTCAAAAGTTTGGGCAGGAGGGAAGCCGAAGCGGGAGCGGTGCCAATTGGGCGCGAGTAGGCATGCAATGCATCTCGTTAAGCGCACTAGCATATTCTCCATGTACTCCTGTAAATTCATGTGCTGTTAAAAGTAAAATTGGCCACACATAATCGCCAATAAAATAACGGTGTCCCGAAATTTGTGCGGAAAAACTCCAGGTCCAAAACTTTGGGCAGGAGAGCATCCGAAGCGGGTGCAGTGCCCAGTTGGGCGGGAGTACGCATGAAATGCGTCTTGTTAAACGCAATACAATATTATCTCTAGAGGCCTATCAATTCATGTGTTGTTAAAATTAAAAATAGCCTCGGATAACCGCCAATAAAATAACGGCGTCCCGAAGATTGGGATGGGAAAATGTCGTTTCCAAAAGTTTGGCCCGAAGGGCAGTCGAAGAGGGAGCGATGCCGGGGGGTGGGAGTAGGCATGAAATGTTGGAGATATGCCCAAGAGGCAATAATAAATGGTTATTATATATCTTTGTGTTTATGATAATGCTTACATACCATGCTATAATTGTATTAACCGAAACATTGATACATGTGTGTTATGTGAACAAACAAGGAGTCCCTAGTAAGCCTCTTGTATAACTAGCTTGTTGATTAATAGATGATCATGGTTTCGTGATCATGAACATTGGATGTTATTAATAACAAGGTTATATCATTATATGAATGATGTAATGGACACACCCAATTAAGCGTAGCATAAGATCTCGTCATTAAGTTATTTGCTATAAGCTTTCGATACATAGTTACCTAGTCCTTATGACCATGAGATCATGTAAATCACTTATACCGGAAAGGTACTTTGATTACATCAAACGCCACTGCGTAAATGGGTGGTTATAAAGGTGGGATTAAGTATCCGGAAAGTATGAGTTGAGGCATATGGATCAACGGTGGGATTTGTCCATCCCGATGACGGATAGATATACTCGGGCCCTCTCGGTGGAATGTCGTCTAATGTCTTGCAAGCATATGAATAAGTTCATAAGAGACCACATACCACGGTACGAGTAAAGAGTACTTGTCGGGAGACGAGGTTGAACAAGGTATAGAGTGATACCGAAGATCAAACCTCGGACAAGTAAAATATCGCGAGACAAAGGGAATTGGTATTGTATGTGAATGGTTCATTCGATCACTAAAGTCATCGTTGAATATGTGGGAGCCATTATGGATCTCCGGATCCCGCTATTGGTTATTGGTCGGAGTGAGTACTCAACCATGTCCGCATAGTTCTCGAACCGTAGGGTGACACACTTAAAGTTGGATGTTGAAATGGTAGTATTTGAATATGGAAAGGAGTTCGAATATTTGTTCGGAGTCCCGGATGAGATCCCGGACATCACGAGGAGTTCCGGAATGGTCCGGAGAATAAGATTCATATATAGGATGTCATTTTATGTGAATAAAAATGTCGCGGAAGGTTCTATGGAAGGTTCTAGAAGGTTCTAGAAAAGTCCGGAAGAAACCACCAAGGAAGGTGGAGTCCACATGGGACTCCACCTCCATGGCCGACCAACCCTAGTGGGGGAGGAGTCCCAAGTGGACTCCCCTTAGGGGGCCGGCCACCCTACATGGGAGGTGGAACTCCCACCTTGGTGGGAGTCCTAGCTTGGCTAGGTTTCCCCTCCTATGGAAGGTTTTTGGTTCGGGTCTTATTCGAAGACTTGGACACCACCTCTTGGGGTTCCACCTATATAATGAGGGCCAAGGGGGAGGGGCCGGCCACCTCAAACACCACCAAGGTGGCCGCACCCCTATAGTGGCCGGCGCCCCCCTCTCCCCAAACCCTAGCCGCCCAGCTCCTCCACTTCCCGCACGCTTAGCGAAGCTCCGCCGGACTTCTCCACCACCACCGACACCACGCCGTCGTGCTTTGTCGGATTCAAGAGGAGCTACTACTTCCGCTGCCCGGCTGGAACGGGGAGGTGGACGTCGTCTTCATCAACAACCGAACGTGTGACCGAGTACGGAGGTGCTGCCCGTTCGTGGCGCCGGAACCGATCGTGATCAAGATCTTCTACGCGCTTTTGCAAGCGGCAAGTGAACGTCTACCGCAGCAACAAGAGCCTCATCTTGTAGGCTTTGGAATCTCTTCAAGGGTGAGACTCGATACCCCCTCGTTGCTACCGTCTTCTAGATTGCATCTTGGCTTGGATTGCGTGTTCGCGGTAGGAAAATTTTTGTTTTCTATGCAACGTTATCCTACGGTGGTATCGAGCCGTGTCTATGCATAGATGGTTGCACGAGTAGAACACAATGGTTTTGTGGGCGTTGATGCTCTTGTTATCTTTAGTTGAGTACTTTGCATCTTTATGGCATAGTGGGATGAAGCGGCTCGGACTAACTTTACATGACCGCGTTCATGAGACTTGTTCCTCGTTCGACATGCAACTTGTATTGCATAAGAGGCTTTGCGGGTGTCTGTCTCTCCTACTATAGTAAAGATTCAATTTACTCTTCTATTGACAACATTAGTATCAACGTTGTGGTTCATGTTCGTAGGTAGATTAGATCTATATCGAAAACCCTAAACCACGTAAAATATGCAAACCAAATTAGAGAGCGTCTAACTTGTTTTTGCAGGGTTTGGTGATGTGATATGGCCATAATGTGATGATGAATATGTATGAGATGATCATTATTGTATTGTGGCAACCGGCGGGAACCTTATGGTTGTCTTTAAATTTCATGTTGAGTAGTATTTCAAAGTAGTTGTAATAGTTGCTACATGGAGGACAATCATGAAGACGGCGCCATTGAACCTTGGCACTACGCCGACGATGATGGAGATCATGCCCGTTGATGATGGAGATCATGTCCGTGCTTTGGAGATGAAGATCAAAGGCGCAAAGACAAAAGGGCCATATCATATCACATATGAATTGCATGTGATGTTAATCCTTTATGCATCTTATTTTGCTTAGAACGCGACGGTAGCATTATAAGATGATCCCTCACATTAATATCAAGATAATAAAGTGTTCTCCCCTCGTATGCACCGTTGCATTGTTTGACGTTTTGAAGCATCTCGTGATGATCGGGTGTGATAAACTCAACATACAACGAGTGTAAACCATGTTGCACACGCGGAATACTTGGGTTTGCTTGACGAGCCTAGCATGTACGGACATGGCCTCGGGACAACGGAAACCGAAAGGTTGAACACGAGTCATATGGATGATATGATCAACATGTTGATGTTCACCATTGAAGCTACATCATCTCACGTGATGATCGGTTTTGGTGTAGTGGATTTGGATCGTGTACCACTTAACAACTATGAGGGATGTTGTATTAAGTGGGAGTTCATTAGTAATTAGATTAAAACATGAACTAATTATCATAAACATAGTCCGAGTAGTATTTTGAATTAATTTTGTAGTATTGGCATCCGTTTTCTACTATGCGCTAGTCTTGTTATTGAGATAGAAATCTTGTTAAAATCTGACAAGAAACTTTACGGATTGGTACCGTATTGTTAAAGAATCAAGAATTGATTGAGTCCTATTGCAAACTTTTAGTAAACCTCACATTGTTGATTCAAAGAGCTATGTTTTCAATTAGTACCTAAAGTTATCTTGTCTCCGTGAAACTTGAAGTTCAAATATGTTTGAAAAGTAAGGAGCTGAAAATTTAGTTTTCAGAAATAATCAAGGTACGAGATATATGTGATATCTAAGACCTTATTGCAAGATGATAGAATATAAATTCGGTGAGACTACATAAACTCATAAGTTTTATGGGAATGTATGAAGGTTGAAGACGCCAGACGTCACAATCCTCCAACTATTGGGGCACTAATAATATTCGCATATCCATGAAGTTATCATCCTTAGTATGCACCGTTGCTAAGACTCGTCGTTTCGAAGCATCACGTGATGATCGGGTGTTATAGATTCTACGTGTGCTTACAACGGATGCAAGCCAGATTTGCACATGCGAATACTAAGGTTAAACTTTATGAGCCTAGCATGTACAGACATGGTCTCAAAAAGGTTGTCATGAATTGATGGATAAAATTATGAGTGAAATTGTTCATCATAGTTACTAATAAGTGAAATCTGGAACACTTGTCATATGATGATTAACTTCAAAATAAGAACCTCAAGGTTATTGGTATTAGACCAACAAACCTAGAAGTTATTGATGTTGAAGTGTTTTTCTGAATAATGAGGAAAGCTAAAAGAGAAACTACAAAAGATATTTTGGCAAAAAGAAAAGAAAAGACTAGAAAGTCTAGCTCAGGTGTATATAAATGATATACATGTTATGGTTGTATTCCTAGTTAAGTCACACTAAGAAATTCTTGGGTATTAGTACTATATTGGTTGGTATGAAGTGTCATACAAAACAACGCAATACAAGAATACAATGGCCTAAGTGACTGACAAGGAATATGATAGGAATGCACGACTGGAACAAAATAAAGTGTTATTATGTTCATCGTTAGCATTCTATCTAGCCCTTAGAATTTATAATAAAGAACTTAATAATTGTTATTTTGCTCTGGTCAAATGAAAACAATGAGTTGTTCAAATTATGACATTATTCCATATACGATGGATAAGTTATTATAAATCTTAATGGTGAAACAAACATACATAACACTGACGCTAAAATGCCATAAGGCAAATGATTTGAATTCCACTTATTTGTGGAACCGCCATTTAGGTCATGTTAGAAAGGAACGCATGAAGGAACTCCATGCAAATGGATTTTTGGAGTCATTTGATTTTTGAATCATTTGGCGCTTGCAAATCTTTTCTAAAGAGAATGATTAAAATACCGTTCATAGGCCAAAAGTTGAACGGGCAACTAACTTAGTGGAAAAAATACATGATGATGTATGTGGTTCACTGGGCATAGTTGTGTGCGGGAGATTCTTCTACTTCATGAAAACTTTCAACAATGAATTGAGTATATATATGTGGATATATTCAATAAGGAAGAAGTTTGAAACATTTGAATGGATTCAAATAAATTTCAGTATGAAGTGGAAATCATCGTAATAGAAATCAAATATCTATGATTGGATCATGGTGGAAATATTTGAATTACGAGTTTTAGCGAACATCTAAGAGAGTTATGAAATTGTTCTACAACTTACGTTTCTTGGAGTATCATAGTGATGATGAAGTATCCAAGAGATATGTCCAAACTTTGTTGGATCAATGATGAGATAAAATATTGATGCCATTATATTTTTGTGGATTATGCTTTAGTGACTACCGCTTTTACACTGAATAGAGCATCATCATGATCCGTTGAAATGACACCATACAAGTTATGGCATGAGTATAAACCCTAATAGTCAACCAAAATCGGATGAATGTCTTTGTTGGTTATCCCAGAGATTTAATTGGGAATTCTTCCCACAAGATAAAGACAAAAGTGTTTGTCAATGTTTCTTATTTCCGAGAAATTGTTTCGAGTGAAGTATTTGAGTGGGAGGACAATATAATTTGATAAGGTTTATGAACCTGAGCATAATGATCGAGTAGCGCAGACATCGGAATTGGTTTCGGAAGCGGCCACGACGATCATGGCTCTCATGACTACAAAGTGTTTTAGCTATGGAGATCAAAGTACATATTGAACCTTGTAGGTATGGTTTACTTTGTGATCAAATAAATGATTTGTGGACAAAGGATTAATTTTGAACAATGATAAACCAACTACAAAACAAAGAAGTTATGATGGGCCACGACTCCGTTAAAATGGCCATGCGCCATGAAATCCAAGATAGATGAATACTTTATGAAAGTAAATGGATCTATGAAATTGATAGACTTGGATGAAATATCCTTGAAGAAAGCTTGACTTATCGAAAAATTGTTTACAACAAAGTTCAAAGAGTTGAATACGATAAGATTAGATCTTCACGTAGCAATGCTTATAGTCTATGTGGATTATTCTAGTAATCACTACATATTTCTTTTATAAGATATGCTAGTAGGATGGCAAAATACATTACTTATCAGAAGTATGTATTAAAAGGTGTATACAAGATACAACCAAGAGTTTTGCTGGTCCGTGGAATACTAGATAGGTATACGAACTTCAATTGGATGAAGTAAGTATCACGGAGTTGGAATCTTCACCGAGATGAAATAGTCAAAGAGTTTTTGATTTCATCGGAGACGATGAAGAGGCTTGCATTTGCAAGAAATTAAGTGGGAGCGCTAAGACACATTTATAATACTTTATGTAGGTGACATATAGTTGGTTATAAATGATGTAATTATATACTTGATTAAAAAGGTTTCATTGAGAATTAACTTCAATGAAAGGATATGGACTGAAACAAATTTAGTGTCAAGATCTATGAAGATAGATTGAAACACATAAATAAGTTTAAGTCAAAGTACATATGATGGATATTGAAGTAGTTCAATATAGAAAAAATTAAGAAAATGTTCTTGTCATGTGAAGGTTTAACAAGACTTGAGTGTATCTGACACTCAATGAGTAAAAACACATGAGTGATTATAGATCACGAATAATATGTACACAATCAGATATCATGTGCTATAAAGTGTTATGATCATATACCAGAATGATTCATATGATGATCATTGGATGACAGTAAGAATATCCTTGAGTACTTTAGAAGAACTAAGGATATATATATATATATTTTGTATGAAGAAATGACAAACAAATCGTTGTAAGGTGTTACATCGATATTGGTTTTGTCACATATAAAATATAATTTCAATCTCAAATTAGACTAAGTGTTGTTTAAAAGGTAGCACAATGAGCTAGAAGTTGTCTATGCTAGATTTAGAAGAGTTCTAAATATTGTGACGGAATCTACAAAAGAAGGCAGAGTATGTCATTGTTTTGACAATGACAAAGGATGTTAAGTCAAGAGGTTCTTTGAGAACTTGGTGTATTTCCAGATGCAGTCGGAACTTTGAAGCTATATTGTGTGTGTGACAATATTAGTGACATATTTCGGACCGCGGAATTAAGGTTCCACCAGAAGACCAAACATATTTAATGCCGACTCATTTGGAAATGAGTGATGCGTTGAGACGCAAATAAATTACAAAATACATACGGTTACGGCGTGTCAGATCCGTTGACTAAAACCTCTCCCGTGAGCAAAACATGATAAAGCACCGAAAGGCCAAGGTGTTATATCTTTACAAATGTAAACTAGATTATTGACTCTAGTGCAAGTGGGAGACTGTTGGAGATATGCCCAAGAGGCAATAATAAATGGTTATTATATATCTTTGTGTTTATGATAATGCTTACATACCATGCTATAATTGTATTAACCGAAACATTGATACATGTGTGTTATGTGAACAAACAAGGAGTCCCTAGTAAGCCTCTTGTATAACTAGCTTGTTGATTAATAGATGATCATGGTTTCGTGATCATGAACATTGGATGTTATTAATAACAAGGTTATATCATTATATGAATGATGTAATGGACACACCCAATTAAGCGTAGCATAAGATCTCGTCATTAAGTTATTTGCTATAAGCTTTCGATACATAGTTACCTAGTCCTTATGACCATGAGATCATGTAAATCACTTATACCGGAAAGGTACTTTGATTACATCAAACGCCACTGCGTAAATGGGTGGTTATAAAGGTGGGATTAAGTATCCGGAAAGTATGAGTTGAGGCATATGGATCAACGGTGGGATTTGTCCATCCCGATGACGGATAGATATACTCCGGGCCCTCTCGGTGGAATGTCGTCTAATGTCTTGCAAGCATATGAATAAGTTCATAAGAGACCACATACCACGGTACGAGTAAAGAGTACTTGTCGAGGAGACGAGGTTGAACAAGGTATAGAGTGATACCGAAGATCAAACCTCGGACAAGTAAAATATCGCGAGACAAAGGGAATTGGTATTGTATGTGAATGGTTCATTCGATCACTAAAGTCATCGTTGAATATGTGGGAGCCATTATGGATCTCCGGATCCCGCTATTGGTTATTGGTCGGAGTGAGTACTCAACCATGTCCGCATAGTTCTCGAACCGTAGGGTGACACACTTAAAGTTGGATGTTGAAATGGTAGTATTTGAATATGGAAAGGAGTTCGAATATTTGTTCGGAGTCCCGGATGAGATCCGGACATCACGAGGAGTTCCGGAATGGTCCGGAGAATAAGATTCATATATAGGATGTCATTTTATGTGAATAAAAATGTCGCGGAAGGTTCTATGGAAGGTTCTAGAAGGTTCTAGAAAAGTCCGGAAGAAACCACCAAGGAAGGTGGAGTCCACATGGGACTCCACCTCCATGGCCGGCCAACCCTAGTGGGGGAGGAGTCCCAAGTGGACTCCCCCTTGAGTGGCCGGCCACCCCACATGGGAGGTGGAACTCCCACCTTGGTGGGAGTCCTAGCTTAGCTAGGTTTCCCCCTCCTATGGAAGGTTTTTGGTTCGGGTCTTATTCGAAGACTTGGACACCACCTCTTGGGGTTCCACCTATATAATGAGGGACCAAGGGGAGGGGGCCGGCCACCTCAAACACCACCAAGGTGGCCGCACCCCTATAGTGGCCGGCGCCCCCCTCTCCCCAAACCCTAGCCGCCCCGCTCCTCCACTTCCTGCACGCTTAGCGAAGCTCCGCCGGACTTCTCCACCACCACCGACACCACGCCGTCGTGCTTTGTCGGATTCAAGAGGAGCTACTACTTCCGCTGCCCGTCGGAACGGGGAGGTGGACGTCGTCTTCATCAACAACCGAACGTGTGACCGAGTACGGAGGTGCTGCCCGTTCGTGGCGCCGGAGCCGATCGTGATCAAGATCTTCTACGCGCTTTTGCAAGCGGCAAGTGAACGTCTACCGCAGCAACAAGAGCCTCATCTTGTAGGCTTTGGAATCTCTTCAAGGGTGAGACTCGATACCCCCTCGTTGCTACCGTCTTCTAGATTGCATCTTGGCTTGGATTGCGTGTTCGCGGTAGGAAAATTTTTGTTTTCTATGCAACGTTATCCTACATGAAATACGTCTCGTTAAACACAATAAAATATTCTCCCTAGACGCTTATCACTTCATGTGTTGCTAAAAGTATAAATAGCCTCATATAAACTCTAATAAAATAATGGTGTCCCGAAGATTGGGATGGAAAACGTCGTGTCAAAAGTTTGGGCAGGAGGGAAGCCGAAGCGGGAGCGGTGCCAATTGGGCGCGAGTAGGCATGCAATGCATCTCGTTAAGCGCGCTAGCATATTCTCCATGTACTCCTGTAAACTCATGTGCTGTTAAAAGTAAAATTGGCCACATAGATTCGCCAATAAAATAACGGTGTCCCAAAATTTGTGCGGAAAAACTCCAGGTCCAAAACTTTGGGCGGGGAGGGCATCCGACGGGTGCAGTGCCCAGTTGGGCGGGAGTACGCATGAAATGCGTCTTGTTAAACGCAATACAATATTATCTCTAGAGGCCTATCAATTCATGCATGTGTTGTTATAATTAAAAATGTCCTCGGATAACCGCCAATAAAATAACGGCGTCCTGAAGATTGGGATGGGAAAATGTCGTTTCCAAAAGTTTGGGCCGAAGGGCAGTCGAAGAGGAGCGATGCTGGGGGTGGGAGTAGGCATGAAATACGTCTCGTTAAACACAATAAAATATTCTCCCTAGACGCTTATCACTTCATGTGTTGCTAAAAGTAAAAATAGCCTCGTATAACCTCCAATAAAATAATGGTGTCCCGGAGATTGGGATGGAAAACGTCGTGTCAAAAGTTTGGGCGGGGAGGGAAGCCGAAGCGGGAGCGGTGCCAATTGGGCGCGAGTAGGCATGCAATGCATCTCGTTAAGCGCACTAGCATATTCTCCATGTACTCCTGTAAATTCATGTGCTGTTAAAAGTAAAATTGGCCACGGAATCGCCAATAAAATAACGGTGTCCCGAAATTTGTGCGGAAAAACTCCAGGTCCAAAACTTTGGGCGGGAGAGCATCCGAAGCGGGTGCGGTGCCCGGTTGGGCGGGAGTACGCATGAAATGCGTCTTGTTAAACGCAATACAATATTATCTCTAGAGGCCTATCAATTCATGTGTTGTTAAAATTAAAAATAGCCTCGGATAACCGCCAATAAAATAACGGCGTCCCGAAGATTGGGATGGGAAAATGTCGTTTCCAAAAGTTTGGCCCGAAGGGCGATCGAAGAGGGAGCGATGCGCGGGGGTGGGAGTAGGCATGAAATACGTCTCGTTAAACACAATAAAATATTCTCCCTAGACGCTTATCACTTCATGTGTTGCTAAAAGTATAAATAGCCTCGTATAAACTCTAATAAAATAATGGTGTCCCGAAGATTGGGATGGAAAACGTCGTGTCAAAAGTTTGGGCAGGGAGGAAGCCGAAGCGGGAGCGGTGCCAATTGGGCGCGAGTAGGCATGCAATGCATCTCGTTAAGCGCGCTAGCATATTCTCCATGTACTCCTGTAAACTCATGTGCTGTTAAAAGTAAAATTGGCCACATAGATTCGCCAATAAAATAACGGTGTCCCAAAATTTGTGCGGAAAAACTCCAAGTCCAAAACTTTGGGCAGGAGGGCATCCGAAGCGGGTGCAGTGCCTGGGCTAGGCGGAGTACGCATGAAATGCGTCTTGTTAAACGCAATACAATATTATCTCTAGAGGCCTATCAATTCATGCATGTGTTGTTAAAATTAAAAATGTCCTCGGATAACCGCCAATAAAATAACGGCGTCCGAAGATTGGGATGGGAAAATGTCGTTTCCAAAAGTTTGGGCCGAAGGGCGATCGAAGAGGGAGCGATGCCGGGGGTGGGAGTAGGCATGAAATACGTCTCGTTAAACACAATAAAATATTCTCCCTAGACGCTTATCACTTCATGTGTTGCTAAAAGTAAAAATAGCCTCGTATAACCTCCAATAAAATAATGGTGTCCCGGAGATTGGGATGGAAAACGTCGTGTCAAAAAGTTTGGGCAGGAGGGAAGCCGAAGCGGGAGCGGTGCCAATTGGGCGCGAGTAGGCATGCAATGCATCTCGTTAAGCGCACTAGCATATTCTCCATGTACTCCTGTAAATTCATGTGCTGTTAAAAGTAAAATTGGCCACACAGAATCGCCAATAAAATAACGGTGTCCCGAAATTTGTGCGGAAAAACTCCAGGTCCAAAACTTTGGGCAGGAGAGCATCCGAAGCGGGTGCAGTGCCCAGTTGGGCGGGAGTACGCATGAAATGCGTCTTGTTAAACGCAATACAATATTATCTCTAGAGGCCTATCAATTCATGTGTTGTTAAAATTAAAAATAGCCTCGGATAACCGCCAATAAAATAACGGCGTCCCGAAGATTGGGATGGGAAAATGTCGTTTCCAAAAGTTTGGCCCGAAGGGCGATCGAAGAGGGAGCGATGCCGGGGTGGGAGTAGGCATGAAATACGTCTCGTTAAACACAATAAAATATTCTCCCTAGACGCTTATCACTTCATGTGTTGCTAAAAGTATAAATAGCCTCGTATAAACTCTAATAAAATAATGGTGTCCCGAAGATCTGGATGGAAAACGTCGTGTCAAAAGTTTGGGCAGGAGGGAAGCCGAAGCGGGAGCGGTGCCAATTGGGCGCGAGTAGGCATGCAATGCATCTCGTTAAGCGCGCTAGCATATTCTCCATGTACTCCTGTAAACTCATGTGCTGTTAAAAGTAAAATTGGCCACATAGATTCGCCAATAAAATAACGGTGTCCCAAAATTTGTGCGGAAAAACTCCAGGTCCAAAACTTTGGGCAGGAGGGCATCCGAAGCGGGTGCAGTGCCCAGTTGGGCGGGAGTACGCATGAAATGCGTCTTGTTAAACGCAATACAATATTATCTCTAGAGGCCTATCAATTCATGCATGTGTTGTTAAAATTAAAAATGTCCTCGGATAACCACCAATAAAATAACGGCGTCCCGAAGATTGGGATGGGAAAATGTCGTTTCCAAAAGTTTGGGCCGAAGGGCAGTCGAAGAGGGAGCGATGCCAGGGGGTGGGAGTAGGCATGAAATACGTCTCGTTAAACACAATAAAATATTCTCCCTAGACGCTTATCACTTCATGTGTTGCTAAAAGTAAAAATAGCCTCGTATAACCTCCAATAAAATAATGGTGTCCCGGAGATTGGGATGGAAAACGTCGTGTCAAAAGTTTGGGCAGGAGGGAAGCCGAAGCGGGAGCGGTGCCAATTGGGCGCGGTAGGCATGCAATGCATCTCGTTAAGCGCACTAGCATATTCTCCATGTACTCTCGTAAATTCATGTGCTGTTAAAAGTAAAATTGGCCACAAGAATCGCCAATAAAATAACGGTGTCCCGAAATTTGTGCGGAAAAACTCCGGGTCCAAAACTTTGGGCGAGGAGAGCATCCGAGCGGGTGCAGGTGCCCGGTTGGGCGGGAGTACGCATGAAATGCGTCTTGTTAAACGCAATACAATATTATCTCTAGAGGCCTATCAATTCATGTGTTGTTAAAATTAAAAATAGCCTCGGATAACCGCCAATAAAATAACGGCGTCCCGAAGATTGGGATGGGAAAATGTCGTTTCCAAAAGTTTGGCCCGAAGGGCAGTCGAAGAGGGAGCGATGCCGGGGGTGGGAGTAGGCATGAAATACGTCTCGTTAAACACAATAAAATATTCTCCCTAGACGCTTATCACTTCATGTGTTGCTAAAAGTATAAATAGCCTCGTATAAACTCTAATAAAATAATGGTGTCCCGAAGATTGGGATGGAAAACGTCGTGTCAAAAGTTTGGGCAGGAGGGAAGCCGAAGCGGGAGCGGTGCCAATTGGGCGCGAGTAGGCATGCAATGCATCTCGTTAAGCGCGCTAGCATATTCTCCATGTACTCCTGTAAACTCATGTGCTGTTAAAAGTAAAATTGGCCACATAGATTCGCCAATAAAATAACGGTGTCCCAAAATTTGTGCGGAAAAACTCCGGGTCCAAAACTTTGGGCAGGGAGGGCATCCGAAGCGGGTGCAGTGCCCAGTTGGGCGGGAGTACGCATGAAATGCGTCTTGTTAAACGCAATACAATATTATCTCTAGAGGCCTATCAATTCATGCATGTGTTGTTAAAATTAAAAATGTCCTCGGATAACCGCCAATAAAATAACGGCGTCCCGAAGATTGGGATGGGAAAATGTCGTTTCCAAAAGTTTGGGCCGAAGGGCAGTCGAAGAGGAGCGATGCCAGGGGGTGGGAGTAGGCATGAAATACGTCTCGTTAAACACAATAAAATATTCTCCCTAGACGCTTATCACTTCATGTGTTGCTAAAAGTAAAAATAGCCTCGTATAACCTCCAATAAAATAATGGTGTCCCGGAGATTGGGATGGAAAACGTCGTGTCAAAAGTTTGGGCAGGAGGGAAGCCGAAGCGGGAGCGGTGCCAATTGGGCGCGAGTAGGCATGCAATGCATCTCGTTAAGCGCACTAGCATATTCTCCATGTACTCCTGTAAATTCATGTGCTGGTTAAAAGTAAAATTGGCCACACGGAATCGCCAATAAAATAACGGTGTCCCGAAATTTGTGCGGAAAAACTCCAGGTCCAAAACTTTGGGCAGGAGAGCATCCGAAGCGGGTGCAGTGCCCAGTTGGGCGGGAGTACGCATGAAATGCGTCTTGTTAAACGCAATACAATATTATCTCTAGAGGCATATCAATTCATGTATTGTTAAAATTAAAAATAGCCTCGGATAACCGCCAATAAAATAACGGCGTCCCGAAGATTGGGATGGGAAAATGTCGTTTCCAAAAGTTTGGCCCGAAGGGCAGTCGAAGAGGGAGTGATGCCGGGGGGTGGGAGTAGGCATGAAATACGTCTCGTTAAACACAATAAAATATTCTCCCTAGACGCTTATCACTTCATGTGTTGCTAAAAGTATAAATAGCCTCGTATAAACTCTAATAAAATAATGGTGTCCCGAAGATTGGGATGGAAAACGTCGTGTCAAAAGTTTGGGCGGGAGGGAAGCCGAAGCGGGAGCGGTGCCAATTGGGCGCGAGTAGGCATGCAATGCATCTCGTTAAGCGCGCTAGCATATTCTCCATGTACTCCTGTAAACTCATGTGTCTGTTAAAAGTAAAATTGGCCACATAGATTCGCCAATAAAATAACGGTGTCCCAAAATTTGTGCGGAAAAACTCCAAGTCCAAAACTTTGGGCAGGAGGGCATCCGAAGCGGGTGCAGTGCCCAGTTGGGCGGGAGTACGCATGAAATGCGTCTTGTTAAACGCAATACAATATTATCTCTAGAGGCCTATCAATTCATGCATGTGTTGTTAAAATTAAAAATGTCCTCGGATAACCGCCAATAAAATAACGGCGTCCCGAAGATTGGGATGGGAAAATGTCGTTTCCAAAAGTTTGGGCCGAAGGGCAGTCGAAGAGGGAGCGATGCCAGGGGGTGGGAGTAGGCATGAAATACGTCTCGTTAAACACAATAAAATATTCTCCCTAGACGCTTATCACTTCATGTGTTGCTAAAAGTAAAAATAGCCTCGTATAACCTCCAATAAAATAATGGTGTCCCGGAGATTGGGATGGAAAACGTCGTGTCAAAAGTTTGGGCAGGAGGGAAGCCGAAGCGGGAGCGGTGCCAATTGGGCGCGAGTAGGCATGCAATGCATCTCGTTAAGCGCACTAGCATATTCTCCATGTACTCCTGTAAATTCATGTGCTGTTAAAAGTAAAATTGGCCACACAGAATCGCCAATAAAATAACGGTGTCCCGAATTTTGTGCGGAAAAACTCCAGGTCCAAAACTTTGGGCAGGAGAGCATCCGAAGCGGGTGCGGTGCCGAGTTGGGCGGGAGTACGCATGAAATGCGTCTTGTTAAACGCAATACAATATTATCTCTAGAGGCCTATCAATTCATGTGTTGTTAAAATTAAAAATAGCCTCGGATAACCGCCAATAAAATAACGGCGTCCCGAAGATTGGGATGGGAAAATGTCGTTTCCAAAAGTTTGGCCCGAAGGGCGGTCGAAGAGGGAGCGATGCCGGGGGTGGGAGTAGGCATGAAATACGTCTCGTTAAACACAATAAAATATTCTCCCTAGACGCTTATCACTTCATGTGTTGCTAAAAGTATAAATAGCCTCGTATAAACTCTAATAAAATAATGGTGTCCCGAAGATCTGGATGGAAAACGTCGTGTCAAAAGTTTGGGCAGGAGGGAAGCCGAAGCGGGAGCGGTGCCAATTGGGCGCGAGTAGGCATGCAATGCATCTCGTTAAGCGCGCTAGCATATTCTCCATGTACTCCTGTAAACTCATGTGCTTGTTAAAAGTAAAATTGGCCACATAGATTCGCCAATAAAATAACGGTGTCCCAAAATTTGTGCGGAAAAACTCCGGGTCCAAAACTTTGGGCGAGGAGGGCATCCGAAGCGGGTGCAGTGCCCAGTTGGGCGGGAGTACGCATGAAATGCGTCTTGTTAAACGCAATACAATATTATCTCTAGAGGCCTATCAATTCATGCATGTGTTGTTAAAATTAAAAATGTCCTCGGATAACCGCCAATAAAATAACGGCGTCCCGAAGATTGGGATGGGAAAATGTCGTTTCCAAAAGTTTGGGCCGAAGGGCAGTCGAAGAGGGAGCGATGCCAGGGGGTGGGAGTAGGCATGAAATACGTCTCGTTAAACACAATAAAATATTCTCCCTAGACGCTTATCACTTCATGTGTTGCTAAAAGTAAAAATAGCCTCGTATAACCTCCAATAAAATAATGGTGTCCCGGAGATTGGGATGGAAAACGTCGTGTCAAAAGTTTGGGCAGGAGGAAGCCGAAGCGGGAGCGGTGCCAATTGGGCGCGAGTAGGCATGCAATGCATCTCGTTAAGCGCACTAGCATATTCTCCATGTACTCCTGTAAATTCATGTGCTGTTAAAAGTAAAATTGGCCACACAGAATCGCCAATAAAATAACGGTGTCCCGAAATTTGTGCGGAAAAACTCCAGGTCCAAAACTTTGGGCGAGGAGAGCATCCGAAGCGGGTGCGAGTGCCCGGTTGGGCGGGAGTACGCATGAAATGCGTCTTGTTAAACGCAATACAATATTATCTCTAGAGGCCTATCAATTCATGTGTTGTTAAAATTAAAAATAGCCTCGGATAACCGCCAATAAAATAACGGCGTCCCGAAGATTGGGATGGGAAAATGTCGTTTCCAAAAGTTTGGCCCGAAGGGCAGTCGAAGAGGGAGCGATGCCGGGGGGTGGGAGTAGGCATGAAATACGTCTCGTTAAACACAATAAAATATTCTCCCTAGACGCTTATCACTTCATGTGTTGCTAAAAGTATAAATAGCCTCGTATAAACTCTAATAAAATAATGGTGTCCCGAAGATTGGGATGGAAAACGTCGTGTCAAAAGTTTGGGCAGGAGGGAAGCCGAAGCGGGAGCGGTGCCAATTGGGCGCGAGTAGGCATGCAATGCATCTCGTTAAGCGCGCTAGCATATTCTCCATGTACTCCTGTAAACTCATGTGCTGTAAACTCATGTGTGTGCAGGTGGGTTGCTAGTGTGTGGAACCGCTCTCCAAATTGGGGAGCAGGTGCTAGCGACCCCCATAGCGTGCTGCCGACGCACATGCATCGCTTATTGCCGGTGGAGATGATCTAACCCCATGTCAGAAATCGAAGACGTGAAGTGGATCTTGGACCGGTGCACCTCATTTTGCGTCGGTCATGTCTCAAGCTTCCCCGCCTCAAACCTTCATGAATACTATCTAATGATCATTTCGGACGGCCCTACTTATTGCATGCATAAAGTATAAGTATGAGTTGCAAATTTGACTTGGGCCATGTGTCTAGGGTTAAGGGGTTGAACTATATAAGATGAAACAATAGAGCATTGCTCCTACCCATGAGACAAAGGCCTCCGCGACCAGCAAGGGTATTCTATCTTATAGAGTTTTGACAACTCCTTCACAGTCTTCGCGTCTGATGCGATGGTGATGGCCATATATGTAGTGAAGGAATCATAGCTGGTTGAGAACATCGCCAAGCCGAGGCATATCGTGCTCCTATGTCAAGATGCCGAATAATCGGGGCCGCCCATTGGGCCATGGCGACGTCCGACGCCAAGGCCGCGTGTGACATTTGCGGTGCTCGCTGACCTAAAGTTACCAACGACGGCGAAGATCTTTTTCAACTACTTCTCGTCAACGCTGGTCAATAATTAAGCCATGCATGTCCGCCTCTAGCTGCGGCCGGCGTGTGGACTCCCGCGCTCTTGGGCGTTGATGATACGATCTTGAACGACACCTTGTCTATCGCCGCTAACAAGCAAGAGCTCCACTCTTAGGCCTCCGATGGCCTCACCACACCCGACAAGGGTGGTGACTACGTTGTGGCCGCCGGCCAGCACAAGTCAGTATGCCATCTTTTTTTAAGAAACACAATACCAACGCACGTTCAATCATACACACGCATACACTCACCCCTTTGAACGCACATACGCACTCCCTATCTCTATGAGCACCTTGACATCATCTAGATATTGTGTATTATATTATTGCATACCAAGAGATAGCTAGTTTTTCTTGGAGTCAAAAGGATCAGAGAGCTATACCGTTGCACGGGCCGTATGTTGCATGTACTAGTGGATACCCCGCGCGTTGCTGCGGGAATGAAAGATGATTTTTGTATAGGCAAAGGTTGCCTGAATCGTGAATATTTTGCATGTGTAGCTTTCAAATATCAAGGTTCCATTCATTTATCTAAAAAATAATGTGTGCATGCATGTTCACTTTTCCGTCGCATTTGAGTTCTCCATACTAAAATATTTGTGAGATATATTTGCACAGCTATGCTTTATAAGGTAAACCTGAATATTTTCGCAAAATCATCACCCTGTACCTGCTTGTGAATACGTGGAAGGAGTGAAACTACCACATTTCCCAAAACTCAAATGTTGTTGATATTGTTTCCACACAGTGGAAATTCAGTACAGTTTCAGCCTTATTTGCAATATGTTTTCTAGCTCTATTTTGGTTTTCCAGTTTGTTGAAAGAAATATTTGTTAGACATGTTTAATTTATCCTCTCCACGCATTTCTAAGGAGTAATAGCATGGTGCAATCTCCAACGTTGCATGTGGGATTGGTCTTCTAACCTACATATTCCGGAAAAAATGCATACCATTTTCCAAACCGAGTGAAAATAATGTTAATGTCTAACAACAAAATGGAGTTGAAGTATTAAACCTTGAAAGTATCTAGTTTGCTTAGCAAATATATATCAATCTACACAATACAGAAAGGCCTTGGCAGGGATCTGCTTTTTTTTCTTCTTCCGTAGAGACATTTTAGAGTTCTTCCTTCAAGTCTGCGCAAAGAATTCATGAAGAGATATACACAGAACTTGATTATACGTTATGAATGCACACACAATCTCATGACAAAGAGGGTAGAGAGAGAGAGAGAACGAATTAAAAATGAATGGCGTGCAGGTGTCAAGGGTTCAACTAAGACCGTACCATGATGTATCATTTTTTTCTCCTGCTAAACACATCTGGGTCCCTAGCCTGCCTTTAATCTCAAGATTCTTCCCCTGGAAACATGATTTGTGGCAGACAATTAAACTTTGATCAAGTTTGAAATCTTGTACGTAAATATAAACTTACAGATTTGACCGCTTGTACACAACCAAAGAAAAAGTAATTCAATGAGGCAACCAACCAAGGAGATATGAAAGTGGCCATTTGCCAGAAAGGTTACGACCTGCTGGTGTGTACTCAGTACTCACGGAAGACCAACTGATGAGAAACCAAAGCGCAAGAAGATGATGTGACGGGGTATTCGACTGGGAGAAGTCCTTCTGCTCAACCATGCATTTACCTAGGTTCACTATATAAAGCCTATAGGAAAGGACCAGTGAGTTGCTGAATTGATTGATGGCAGACGAAGAGGGAGAGTAGTGCCTAGTAAATGATGGGAGGATTTAATTGGAAGTGGAATGCAGAGAGTTCATTCACGTCCTTTCTGGCAGCTCGTAAGGGCGGAAGCATCAGGATGAGTTTGATGTGTTTGACCCTACCTAATGACTGTCTTAGAGAATTAATAGAGACCATATATTTGTAATCTAACGGACATAAACTATTCAGGTGACGTGGCTGCATAAGAATTCAGCTTGCAAACATTAAATGCATTTTAGTGGGGATGAACTTTATAGATATTATAGATACGTGAAAGACTACCTAGCTAGTGCCCAAAGGCAATTGAGTCAATCCAGAGTGGACAAAAACGCAAGCTAATCACCTAGGAATCACGTAGATAAAGAAGAGCAAGCCTAGCTAGCAAAGGGGTCTCAACCATTTAACTGATCGATCTAAATGGCTGTAGCTTCGTGCGTGAGTTGACGAGGCCAATATATCTACCTACTGACCAGATGCGGATCTGACTCCATGATTGATAAAAAATGCTAGAGTATGTTTTTTTCTTGTCTTCTCTTTCTTTCTTTCTACTTCATTTTACCGGTTTAAATTAATAAGCGTACGAAAAATTAAGTAGCATTATGTATGAAAAATTAATTAATATCAAAACCGAGGTTTTAATTATAATCAAAATTGGAATCTTTACATGACATCAGAAGTTTTCTCTTGAGTTGGTTTCAAGTATTTCACGAAACTCATGCTCCTTTTAGCTCGCATAATCGAGAAATCAGAAATCCGAAGGCACTTTAGGAAAAAATGATTAAGTGAAGCTACTATTTATGTAAATTTAAATTTTATAAACATGGATGAGTTTATCAACATTAAAAAACTAGTTCAAGTTGAGAGATTTCAAGTGTCTTTATCAACATGCCATACTAATGTCATGCATCTCTTACCCGTCGAGTTCCTCCCGACAAGCAAATGAGATCTAGAGCCCAAGACATGTGGTGGCACGGTTCACGACGCTCTAGGCTGGCCCGGAAACGATAGTTGTCGTAGACGATATATATCGAGCAAACGTGACTGATGCCGCAACAACTCCAGGTGAACCTCATGCACACAAGAAACACCAATCACAACAAAAATGAAGGGCCTTGGCGGTGTCGGCGAAGAGTGGGGTCGACTTTAGGGGTCTAGATTCGAGTGTTCTAGACACCCCGATGTCGCCGAGTAGGAGATGTGAGCTAGTCTTTCAAGATGGAAAATCCTTAATATGTCGATCTATTAACAGGGAGGTTTGTGAGAACCTAGATTATATTTAGAACAAACTTAAAATGCACTTAGATATTTTAGATAAATGTTATAATCGCCGTTCGTAGGTCTCTTAATTACCCGCGGAGTTCCTCCCTCAACAACTGCAAGACCCTCCCTTGTTGCACCGGAAGGGGTCGAAATATATCGTGGGGTGGCGGAGAAGGTTGTAGAACACGACAATTACATAAGGCATACTGGTTGGCCGTCGTGTGATAATTAAGCAAATTATATAACAAAGTTCTTGTGGTTGCGTTGATGGCATGTGATCTGATTGTGATCACAAACTAATGGAATCAATATGTTCAGTGTCAAAAATAAAGGTGCTTATGTATGTTCAATTGCAGTAGTGTAATAGATTCATTCGCAAAAAAAAAAAAAAAAAAAGTAGTGTAATAGATTGGTGGATACACACGGACATGTGAAAACAGTCATGCATGCACGACTCAAAATAAAATAAATTGCCTCCAATTAATTAATCAAGAGGGAGGATCGTCATTTGCATGCATTATGGCATGCGATCCATCCTTTACTAGCTGAAGATAGGAAAATGAGATATATTCTGTCCGTGATTAGAGCAGATAAATTAAAACGAATCAATTGTGCTAATACAAGTCAATTAAGATCTCTCCGTGTCCTCCCTGATTCCTCCTCCCGGAAACCCAGCGCAAGCCCCCAATCCCTCCCTCTCCCATCCAATGGATGCCGGCTCGCCTCAAGCTCGTCACGCGGATCGTGCTCCCATCAGTCGTCTCTCCGTGTTTCCCTCTCCTCCGCTCTTCTCGCAGCTGTCGCCATGGCTGACTATAAATTCTTCATGTTTTCTCTGCTCTTCATCCTCCACAAACCTCTCAGTCTCCACCACAAGCAACCGTCGTCATTACCGTCCCATGTAGTATCTTCCGGTCATGTTGCCGGGGAGACTGCCTGCCGTGGGTTGGACTGTACAGTCGGCCACGACAGGTCGTGCATGGTAAGAGCATAATGGACACACGCCTATACAACATTGCTGGCTCTGTTCTTGGAAGTAGGCTACATGTTCAAGACACATGATCTGCTAGGTGTACCATAGTTTTACTGGCAATCGTCTCCGGAACGGACATCGGCAGCAACGGTGAGTGCTCACATCTCAAACTCATTTTTTCTTGATCTAACTTCAGCACTGGTGCTAGCCACTCAGATATATTTTTGTCTTGGGTAACTAACCTGGTGTTGCAGCCGATGGAGATATAGTGCTGGATGTTCATGTACTAGTCTCTGCTGTATTTTTTCCAATCCCAACACTCATCTTGTAAAAAGTTCTTATCAGTAATTATGTTTGTAGAATGTAGATAGAGATTTGTTCTCTGATGTATTTTTCATCTCCCAATCAGGTTTCTCTGTTTTAATTTTTTCAGTTGACTAGATTGGATTTTGATGTTCAGGTATGTAGGAGATGAGATTCCATCGCTATCCTAATTAAAGGGAGCCTCATGAGGCATGAATCAAAAAAAGATAGGAATAAGACGAAAATTGCATCATATTTCAGAATAAATTCAGTTGGTACAGTATTAAATTTTTCGATCTCCATGTAAAGTACTACTGGTGCAAATTTTGATCTCTTTTGTCTGTACACGACTTCAGTTTGTGAACAGCTAACTGTACCGTTCGCTCCCTTCTTGCTGACAACTCCAATCCTCACGCAACACTTCCGCCGCAGCTCCTCGCTTCGCCGGCGTATACCCCACGGCCGCCTAGTCTCGCCCAGCCCCGGCACTTCCTCCCCTCCGCCCCCAATTCCCCCCCCCCCCACTCTCACCCCCGCATCAAATCGACCGACGCCGCCCAGAAGCCATGGCGTCGCGGCCAGCTTATCCGCCGGCGCGCGCGTGCAGCGATACAGGCGGCGCTGTCGAACTCGCCTGGCCGCGTTTTGCGCATCGCCAAGGCAGTTAGGTGCGGCCGTCTTCACGCCAGCGAGGGTGGTTCCGGCCACCAGGACGCGGCTGCGGCGGCGGCGACGAGAGCAACGGAGGTCCGTCGTCCGTACTCTGCGACGAGCGTCTCCTCAGAGGAGGGGATGGTGGTGTTTGTGGTCTCAACCTGAGCCGCCCAGTCCGGCAGCCGCAGCTCACCGGCCTCTTCGGACGATTCTGTCGACGGTCGATGTCTTTGCGGTTCAGGAGATCGTCGAAATCTGCATGCCAAGGTACTGGTTTTTTTTTTTGAGAGAGCCAAGGTACTGGTTGTAGCTAGGAAAGCTCGAATGGATTGATGGCTGATGAATGTGTTGCTTTGTTCGTCAGCGTTAGATGTATTCAGTCCAACTGTCTTTAATTTTGGATGAACAAATCTGTCTAGCAGCTGCATCTTAATTAGACGGATGGAAAGATGTTTGGTGTTTTGTAATTAAAATGAGCATGAGATTCATTGAAATAAGTGTGGGAAAAAGAAAATGCTACACGAGTATTTGACTATTTGTGCGTTCATGGATACAGGCCATCATCTCATTGTTCTGAACCAGTACAATGCACCGGTGTTTTGTATGTAAGCACCGGTTGTCTATCATGCTATTATGCTTATAACTGGAAGTGTTAAAATTGATCCTGCTCGATGTACATTTTCAGAGATCTTAATTTGGTATGCTAACTTTTGTGAGTGATTCTCGTGTTTGATGATTTAAGCTAGTAGATGTATACAGTTCAAATGTAGTATGTGTGAATCCTTTTACAAATCATCTGCCGCTGACTCCATTATTGTCTATCAACTGAGATAGTGCTAATATTGTAACTGATATAACAGGCTTTGGGTCCATTTTACAGTCCTTTTGCTTCACTCCCTTTTATGCAGTGTATTTTCCTTTATAAGTTGCATGTATATAATCTTTTCACCTAATCAACTTCAGTTATTAGATTAAGTAAAACTACTTTGATACGAAAATACTGTAGTTATTTAGTTGTGAATGTTTGATAGTTGACACAGGAATGTTGCTATCTTGTACACCATTTGAGATTTGTAGTTAATAAATTCAATGCATGTTTTCCTAATCAAGGAATCTTGATTCTTTTATTTAAATGCCTGGATAAATTGGATGAAAAATGTATCATTTTGACTATATAGCTGTGATCATAAGCTGACGTATATACTGATTGCATCTCAATTTTATTTCATGTAGGAGTACAAAGAAATGTCCCCAAAAGAATTGAGCACTTGATGTACCATGGGAAGAGGCCTGATCAGTTGACCAATTTAGTTCAAGGAATCCCACAACTTCGTTGATCATGTAACTTATGGGTGTCATGGTGACCACTACTCAAAGCACTATCTTCGGAGGATGGGACGGTGGTGTTTGGTGCCCTCCACCTGCGTCACGTAAATGGCCGAGGTTGTGCTTTAGCATGCTGCACGTCGGCGATGGGGTGCCGGCCACCAGGACTCGGCGGCAGCAACGCGAGCCACCGAGAGTTGTTCGTTTGCCACGAGCTGCAAGGGGGAACTGCCTGGTAGTTGTCTCCTCCTCGAACCCATCGTACTAAGGTGAGCCCTGGCCCTTTACCCGTGTTCCTCTCACTAGTGCTAGTCTTCGTTTAATTCTGTGATAGCGGTGTGTTCTTCCTGCAGGTGATGCAGTGGTCTGTTCTTCAATTGCACCAGGGGGTCTTAGTTCAATCGTGGTTCTGGTTTGTACTAACAATGGACCCAACAAATGGGCTGCTATGGCAGGTTGAATCATGACCTGAATTTCTAAGTTTGACTCTATCTGAGATAGGCAAGTTGAAAACTTACTCACTTGGCTGTCTTTAATTGTTGTATATTAGTTGGTCATTAGTAGTCACTTCTCAGAAGCTTCACTTTCGTATTAGTTTCTCATGGCCCACCATTTCTTCCCTTCTTTAGGTTATTAGAGGTTTGAACGATGGCTGCATATATGGAGTTCACTAATTTTGTCTCCAGCATGCAACTCGCCACTGTGCTCTCTAGGTGCTGCCTACACCATGGAGTGGATGCAGACAATAATGCTTTGAGTTATACATGTGTGAACCAAGTTGTTCTTGCATGTTCACAATAATTTTCTGTGTAGATACTGATTCTCATTTACATCATGAGGTCACCTATGGTATCATGAGCTCTATTTCCAAAAAATACTTTCTTTTCATTACAGTTGGTGCGCAATGTCTTAAATTAGTTAGCTGCATTTCTACGGATCTTAGTCATTTCATACTTCCGCCCTTCTCTAGGAGTATGTGACCAATCTTTGATTTTCGAACATGTATTGTAGAGTCATATTTTTTTTGCAAGGTAAGTTTCTGAACATTAGATGTTCCTAGTTGTCTAGCTTGGATCCTTGTGTGCGCCTGTCAGCTTAGTGGCATCACTCACAGTTGTAGAGAAGAGATTTCGCAGAGAAGAGCTTTTACGTGGAAACATGAAGATTTACAATTTAGAAACATACTAGCTACACCTAGTTCAACTTAATTTTTACACTAACCCAGTTTCTTATCATGTGTGTTCTGACTTTCAGGTAAAAAAGAAATGGCCAGGTTCCTTCAAAAAAGAATAGGGAGAAGAAATGGCTAGGTCTTGTGCTCTAGCGACACACCGACGTCTCTTGTGTGGCCTGGCTTATCTGGATGGGTCTCTCTTGACTATACACGCTAGGTGTTCATGCAAATGCCTCGCGGCTGCGAGTGTTAGTGAACGGCTCCAGCAGGCTATGGAGGATGATGACAATGGATGTGGATTTGCCTCCCCCAATGGTACGCTTGGTATCTTGACCTGTGCTGGGCTATGGCTAGGAGGCCGTTGACTTATCTCCCCTCCCCGCGCCAATGCCATCGGGGGCGACTAGGAGGTAAAGAACCTGCTGGATACCCACCTCTCTATTTTGCTGCACATCAAATAGAGTTTGCTTTGTGCTGAACTTGTCCTTGTTAATTGCGAATGCAACTATTCTATTAATTTCTTCCCCGTGATGGTGCTGATGTAGTACATGCGGTCTCGCTGTTCCTGACGCTGGTGGGAGCCTCTGCATCTCGGTGCATGCTGAAGAGGAGTCACATCTGGACCAAAACACTCAAGCCCCAAATCGGCTTCAACGAGCCACAGCTAATGTAAGTCATTGACTCATTGTTCTACACTATAAGGGTTCAACGAGCTACACTATAAGGGTCTAATGAATAGTGCTTTTCTCCGTGCTGGAAACTTTTTTATTAACATTTTGATTTTGAAACCCGTTATTTCTGTTATGTGTGAAGACTGCAGCAATAACTTTTTTCTGCCCAACTATGGTTTTGGTTTGTTCCTGAGCATCTGGTGTATATATTCAGCTGTTTAATTTGGTGTATATATTCAGTCCAACTCTGTTTAAAATGGTACAATGGAAATTAGACTAAAAGAAAGTTTCTGGTGTTTGATAATTAAACCTAACATGAGATTCATGCAAATAGAGTTGATGTGGCTCACATGTTTACAGTGTTAGCTCATGAAGTCTACTTTCCATTGTACTCTAATATTTGCTCCCTGGTTTGTGTACCATTTAAACATTATGTCATGGTTCCAGATGCGGACAGTTGTGTACATTTGATTTGCTGGGTACACGGTAAAATTATGTGTAAAATCCATTGCCACATTGACAAAAAATATTACCTCCATTCTAACTGTAAAAATTCATTTCTTACATCAAGGATCAGAAGAGGAACTACGTCCTAGAGGAGAAAGCTCCACTACAACTACACTCCTCCTTGATCAAGTCCATCACCTCAACCGGGGCAGATCCTGACAACAAACCAGAACTACCTCGTTTACCTATCATGGCTAAACCATGAGCCACCCTATTACACAATCAGCCTACTTTAGAAACCGAGAAATCTTGGTGGAGGTTCAGAAGCTCTTGACCCTCAGCATATTGTAACCAGCTAGCCGAGCGATCCATCCGCTTACTATTCATAACCTCGACAACTCTCGAGCAGTCCGTTTCAACCACCGCAGAAGTACACTGAAGCTGGATGAGGGAGTTCAGTCCCTCAACACATGCAGTTACTTCAGCTTCTTCCGCGCTGATGCATATATTATTATTACGCAAGAGAAACTAATGGCAGTGGTAACACTTGCAGACCGATAAGAAATTGTTTGTCTGAATAATTTACTTGATTGCCATAAATCGAAGTGTTATCCCAAATTCGCAGGTTCAGAATGATAGTTATACGGATATAAGCTTAAGATATCTTCTATTAAAGCAGAATCGAAGTCTAATGTTTGAAAAAATTGACAGCTTCTGGAGATGGATGAGTGATGAACTTTCGTCGGTAGCTGATTTGGATATCAAGTCCACTTGAAACTTGTAGAGGTAAAGGATTTAGAACTGAACCCAATCCTGATCGATTCCCCCTTCCTCTCTGTTTTCCTGCACATCAAATGGAGTTGCTTCATGCTGAAATCTTTCCTCTTGTCCTTGTCAATGGCAACTGCAGGTGGTCTTCTTCCCCGCGGTGGTGCTGATGCAGTACGGGCTCAGCTCACTGTGCTTGTCACTTGTGATAGCCTCTGCTGCTCGGTGAACGCTCAAGAAGAGTCCCATATGGACAAGGACACTCAAGCACCTCACCGTCTTCAACGAGCTATAGTTAATGTGAGTCATCCATTCCTTGATTTGTTCTTCTCCAGTTGGATGTGTCTTTCTATGCCTACCTGAATAACTTGGTTGAGCTTAAATTTGTGAACTCATATATGTTTGTATATTCTCGTTTAAGGTAGCCTGCCACGGTCCTCGTCATCTAGAACATAGCTGACCCTCATAGCAAGGCTAAGGTCCTCGGCTTCGACTATTTGTCGCTTCATATCTACCCTTGCATGCAGCGGCAAGTTTGCAACGCCGCAACCGTGGCAGCGTGGCCAATTCGTCTTCTCAATGGTCTAAGTGCCCTTCTCCTTCTTCCCTTCTCTCCTCTGCATCCTTGTAAAGAGCTATGCATATGATTATGCAAAAGCTGAACTTTAATATGTGCATTCTAATTTTTTGCCTGCTTTTGGGTCATTAATTAACTAATTTCGAATTATACATTTGAATGGTCTGTTGCAAAATATGCTTGTATCAAGTGGACCTAATGCATCATAGTATTTTGTGATTTGCCATTCATACAAGAGTAGTAGTTCACTTATTACCCACTTCTTTTTTGCTTGGTAAGTATTGTTGCCGCTTCTATATCACTGTTCATTCGTCACTGGATTGTAGGTTTAATTTAAAATTATAAAAAATGACTTGTATGTATATTTAACTATAAAGATGTCGCAAGTTGTTGCGATGAAGACAAACAAGCTCCCTCTTCTAGAAGTGCCGAGGACATCTCTTGCAGAATCGGACCTCATTATTGTGATTAAATTCCCTCCTCAGAGCTTTTGTGATGGTGATAAATTTAAGGCTTATTTCTCAATTGCCTCCTAAGAGCTTTGGTCTTGCGAGTCTTGAGAGCTAATGCTGCTACTTCCTTCCTTGGATGTCTGAGCCTTTTTTTAATTTCACTGTCTGTTTTTAAATCAAATTTAGCAGTCTTCGTAGTATTTTTCATTTGGCTCTTGCATTGCAAATGATGATGAAATCAAGTCTTGTTTCTCAAAACATTTGCAGTTGCCACCTAAGAGCTTTCGCCCTGTCAGACTTCATAGCTGATGCAGCTAGATCCTTCCTTGGATGTCTGATGCAATTCATGTTTGTTGAGTGTTGAAAAACTTCTAATCACACCATGTTTTGGGACTCATTAGTTGCTATGCTGTTATTATGCAATTCTAAAGACAAATTGGATATCTTTTTGGTTTTCTTAAAAAAATTGTCTATCACTATTGATTTTTTATTTTTGTGTCTTGTGGTTGGTTAGCATGTGTTTATGTGAATAGACCTGTGATGATAATCTATAAGAGAAATTACCATCTTTCCGGAGCTTGCGTTCTTTATCATGACCAAGGTCACCAATGCGCAATTTAGCTCCAGCTTGAGGGTACTTATAGTCGTGCTATTGTTGCATCGTCTTTGATATTTGAATTGAAGATCCAAGCAGGTTAGACTGAACTCACTTTTGGATTGTAATACAATCGTTTGGAAAAGTATGTGTGAACTACTTTGTATGAAGATCCTGCTATTTGAACGTGTTGCGAGAAAAAAATATGGTCTTTGATGTTATTTCTGTAATTTTTCTTGGGTGATTATAGGCAGTGAATAGTAATATGCTTTCGAATATTGGTTTCAGGTTTGCACCCTCACAGTTGCATAAGCCAATGCTCATTTAGGATATTTTCCACCTAATCAGAAACACTTGGCAATTTTGTAGTTACTACTATGATATACCACAATCTCTTAAGTATATATATTGCTATAAAGGAACATAAATATGTTAGCCACGCATACTTTCATTTATTATTATTTAATATTAATAGTTTGATCCATTGATAGGGCTCCACATTATTCAAAGAATAACCAATAGGTAAGTGTCCATGCTTTTTCATAGGTTAACTCAATTTTCTAGAATAAGCAATTGGTAAGAATCTCGATTTTCTAGCTATCAAATCTTTATCTTTGCCTTGTCATATATTTATGCTCCCTGCGCCAATACCGTCGGGAGCGACAAGGAGGTAAATAATTTTGAACTGAACCTGATTGTTCCCCTCTTTCTGTTTTGCTTCACATCAAATGGAGTTGCTTCGTGCTGAACTTATCCTTGTTAATTGCAAATGCGTCTGTTCTTTTTGTGCTAATCCATTTGTGGTTAGCAGCTCGGCAGGTACATGTTTGCTTTTGGGGACTCTCCGCTTAACTCTATTTTCTAGCTGTCAAATTTGTGTCTTTGCCTTGTCATATATTTATGCTCTCTAGTACTGTGAACCATTTGTCTTGTGTATGCCAGTATGCTACTCATTTATGCAGTGTCCCCTGCAGTTTTTGTCAGCTCTAATTACGAATCTAATGCACCAATATTCATCTCCAAAACATCTTATCATACGTTACCTTACGTCCCCAGGAACAGGTTTTCTTTATGTGGATGATATCACCAACAGTACATGCTGCAAGAGTTTGTGCCACTTTACGTGTGACTGCCTGGTGCTGTTTTCCGGATGCATTTCAAGCCCAATGTACATGCCTTGGATATTATGTATGCAAGAGTAAGTTGCCACATCTTTGAAATTAAATGTGCACATCAATATTATGGATGTGAATGGCTTATGACTCTGAATTGATCACTAAAAGGAATGCATCTTTGGTTCAGCTGATGCACGTCCTTTCAGTACTCTTTGCTCTGGGCATGTTTATTTTTCATGTTTGCTCTGGGAATTGGATTTATACTCTTTGCTTTGCGGTGTCGAATTGTTCTGATGATGCAATTGCACAACATGCGCAGTAACACGTTCAGTTGTCATAAGGCCAGTCATGCATGACTAGTGCATTTTGATTTTGCATAATTGCCAAAATGTTTGAAGATGCATTTTTGTACAATTGTATATATGCCCTGCTGTTTCTAAATGTCATGCTTAAAATCTTCTTCACCTGTGTGATAGGATTCTGATAAAGTTGAGAAGGAAGAGACAAATGGTGGGACATGCTGCCGTGTCCGTTGGTGCGCGTGGCTAGCTTGGCAATGAAGTGCAGCTACAAGCCGCCGGGTGGCTGGAGGCAGCGGGTGATTGCAGTGTCGTCTATCACCTACTATTCGCTGCCTTTGCCACCCTAGCAACATGTGCGTCCTTGGCGACATCTTGGACATTGGAGCAAGAAATTCAACTAAGATAGCAGCATTCTAGGATAATAATGGAATGAGCCTGAGTTACCATTGCATGATCAGCATGCGAGCTGGTGTGGAGAGATGCACAGAGTGGGAAGCTCACAACCATTGCGCCATGTTGGGCTGGTTGATCACTTTGATGTCCCCCCCCCTCCTCCCCCCAAGGCACCCGGAACCAGATGTTGTTTTTAAGCTAAATGTTAAGGTTAATATGTTTGTTCAGTGTTCCGTAGCTCTAGTTACTAGGTTTGCAATCTATTGAGCTTTTCCCCCGGAATGGGTTGCTCTGCCAGTAGTAGTAGATCGAACAAGGAGTGAACGGATGTGTCACTCATTGGAAGCTAATGTGTGTGTAAGAAACCTAGTTTGAGAAATGAGAATCTAACTGACCCAGATTCTTGGCCTGGTCCAGATTCCGGTTGTCAATGTCTATTGCAACACCGAGAATTTGCTTTAGAGATCTTGCTTCAGTTCTACTATGCATATATTGTACTAGCACATACCAAGGAAAGTACCAATCCAATCCATTAAATATATCTTGTGTTCACTTTGTAAATATTTTTTACCTAACTAAATAGAACTTGGAGCTCATAATATTCCCCAACATTCCGATGGAAACTAGAGTGGCCGTGATGTCAATATTTTCACATTCTGCTTAGACGGGTTGCTAGAGCAATCTGTAAGCAACGTTATTATCATACAATCATTCTGGCATTTCTGAGTTTATTTCACTATGACCTTATATTTGATTGCCTTCATTTATATTTAGTTACCAAGGTTTCAAGTTAACTAAATATAAATGATGTTAGAAAATTCATCCAAATTTGTACTCCCTCCAGTCCATAATAAGTGCTGGATTTTTTTGGATAACTATAAGTGCCGGAAATTTGCTAACGGAGGAAGTACATGACCAATCCATATTTGACTCCCTGCTAGAAATTAGCCTTCCGGCCGATGCCTTCCGATAATTAACCGGGATTTCATCACAATATTAAACGGGACATGAATCTCCTCACGCGCGATAATATGGAACTTTTTCGATTGAAATGAAATACATGTGTCAAACTTGTGGGCAACTTAGTTGGACCTCGCTTCCATCTCCGACAGCATCTGGTACGACGGCCAAGGGGCGAGCGGGAGGAGCCAGCACAAAACAAAAACAAAAAAAAGCATTGATTCTAAAATCACGGAAGCATTAAAATAAGCATGTGAGGCATCAGTTTTTTGGCAACATGAATAGTAAAAACACATACCATGCCTATTACTCGGCATGCACGACTAATTGAGGAGTATCTCCAATGAGGCCAGTTTCCCTAGAGAGAGGAATCCGGGGCTAATTCGTTTCTGGACTACAAGGAAAGGAAAGCGTCAATCCATAACTGTGCCACCGCGTAATTATTGGAGCGCCAAAAATAAGCGCCCGTCGAGATTGTTTCCAAATACCAGCGGTCATGTCATCAATCCGTTGTGGTAGACATCTCAGCCCTCCATCTCTTGGCGTGAAGGGAGAGATGATTCGCGCCCAGCTTTTCTCCCTAAAATTACGAACCTATCTTCCCTCCAACCTTGGCTCTATATATACGAGAAGAGGTTAGTCTTACGCGTGCGTCGCGTGTGACTTAGACTTTGACTCTTGCTCGGAGAGGAGAGGAGAGGAGAGGAGAGCTTACTCCGTCTGATAATCCACCTGATATGACTTGCTTCGTTATCGATGGTCGATTCGGTCTCCGCCTGGTAATCCTCCTCGGTTCCCTCTTTTGATTTGTTTGTTGAATCAATCCAGTCGTGACGTTGGTTTCTTGTGCTGCGATGTAACGTCTTAGATCTGTTTCTTGTGCTATGATGCAGATGGTTTCATTGGTTCTAAATCGGCAGCCGGAGCTGAAGGGATCTTTCGATTGGTCAGTCGTCTTTTGCTTTTTTAGTTTCGATGAATCGTATACTACATCCGCGCGCATATATGGATCCTTTTCTGCCGGACTCGTACTCGATCTACTTGCACATTTGGGGAGTACTAGAGTTGAGCGGAACGTTTATGCGTATGTGAAAACAATGAAGTAGTGGTAGGTAATTAATCCTGCCTGCCCAGTAGACGGAACGACAACGTACGTCAGGTGAGCTGATCGATACATGATTTCCTTCCGCAGGCCAACACGTCGTCCTTTCCGGCGGCGGACTTTTCGTTTCTCTCTCGCACCGGCCGCGCGTAGGCATCCGTCTTCGCAGTCCGCTTCGCAGTCTCCCCCCTCCTTTCGTCAGCGAGATGCAACCCGATCTCTCGACGTATCCCTCGGCCCGGGCCGGATCGTGAAGCTACCTCCCCCACGTGATTGCGACGGACGGTACTCGTACTCCCGCGTGAATTGAGATTGAGGCCGCGCGCCGCGTGTCGATGACTCCGTCCGTTTGACCCATCGAGTGGGACCCATCGAGCGCGCCAGGCTGGTACTGTGCTGGTGGAGGAAACGACCGCGCTGCAGCGAAACACCAACGACAGCCTGCAGTGCAGGTGGACCACACCGTACTGCGCGGACACAGGCTGGGGCGACGCTCCTTCACGCTCTCACTCCGTCCGTG
>NC_061512.1:23717180-23760169 GCF_022539505.1 Lolium rigidum | reverse complement strand
ACCCCCGTTGGTATATCGATGCGGGAGGGATAGCGGGATCTCGAGTTTAAGGTTGTGGTTAGATTTATCTTAATTACTTTCTTGTAGTTGCGGATGCTTGCAAGGGGTATAATCACAAGTATGTATTAGTCCTAGGAAGGGCGGTGCATTAGCATAGGTTCACCCACACAACACTTATCAAAACAATGCAGATTAATCAGCTATATGAAGCGAAAGGACTAGACTAAATTCCCGTGTGTCCTCAAGAACGTTTGGTCATTATAAGTAAACTAACCGGCTTGTCCTTTGTGCTAAAAAGGATTGGGCCACTCGATGCAATTATTTCTCTCGCATTTTACTTACTCGTACTTTATTTATCTGCTATATCAAAACCCCCTGAATACTTGTCTGTGAACATTTACAGTGAATCCTTCATCGAAACTGCTTGTCAACACCTTCTGCTCCTCGTTGGGTTCGACACTCTTATTTATCGAAAGTACTACGATACACCCCCTATACTTGTGGGTTATCAATCTTACCTGCAAGTTGTATACACATGTCGCTGTCCGAAACCCGAGGCCCCAAAGTGACAGAAATTGGGACAACCGGAGTGGAAGGCGGTGATATGAGGATCACATGTGTTCACGGAGTGTTAATGCTTTGCCCCTGGTACTCTATTAAAAGGAGTATCTTAATTTCCAGTAGATTCCCTAGAGCCCCGGCTGCCACCGGCTGGTATGACAAAAGATGTTGTGCAAGTTTCTCATTGCGAGCACGTACGACTAAATATGGAACACATGCCTATGGATTGCTTAGTACTTGGATACCGTTTTATTATTATCTGCAAATGCCCTATCTTGATTGTTACATGAGTTTCTCTCATCCATGCAACGCCCGTCATCCATCCCTGTGCCTACAGTATTTTAATCCTGCTGTTTACTATAATCACTACTGCTGTCTTTGTTACTCTGCTGCTTATATTTCACTACTGCTACTGCTATAAAACTGTTACTACTGATAAACTCTTGCGAGCAAGTCTGTTTTCAGGTGCAGCTGAATTGACAACTCCGTTGTTAAGGCTTTCAAGTATTCTTTGTCTCCCCTTGTGTTGAATCAATAAATTGGGTTTTACTTCCCGCGAAGACTGTTGCGATCCCCTATACTTGTGGGTCATCACCGAGGCAGCAAGCGAAGGGGAAAGGAACCACCGGCCTCGTCGGCGCTCGACGGGAGGGACGCGGTCGCCTCCAATTTCGCCTCTGGATGTACTGTAGAAGGGGAGGGGAAAGCGGAGCGAATTTTTTCTATCCAACCTAATAGCGGTTGTTACAACAGCATTATTGTTGTCGCTCATATGTGAGTGTCGATGTTGTCCGATCTGTAGAGGATGTAGTCAGGGGCGAACCTGGGCCCCGGGCTACAGCCCAGTTCTTGGCCCACCTGTAGTTTCCTTCTAAATTTCTGGAATAAAATTAGATAGCCCGTGTCGTTGGGCTGGAAAGGCCCGGGCTAGACTTCCCAAAGCCTAGCAAGCAAATGACAAAGGTAGCATGGACGCACGATTCCTTCTGGGCGGAAATGGTATGCTAGGAGCCTAGGAGCGTGGCAAAGATCGGCTATTTAGGTACCAAAGATGTGATCTGGTTATGTTACTGTGCTACTACCATTTTTTTAGTTTTTCTTATTTTCATGTTGTTAAACATTGAATTATTTCATATAAAACATCATTTGTGCATTTAGTGTGCAAAAGATAATACTATATGAAATTAGGAGGGGATTATGAGGTAATATTTTTTCATAGTTTCTGGTCATTAGAAAATTAGCCCCGGTCTTTCCCGAATCCTGTGTCCGCCACTCGATGTAGTCATATCGTTGTTGTGGAAACATTCGAACGGAGGCGACCAGTCACGTTGGGACGCTCCTAAAAAACCTTATACTGTCTCCCGTTGCAAGATCATAACGGATGGGGTTTTGTAGTACTTATCTCCCGAATGACCGTGCACGTTGTCGTCGGGATGGAAAATACTAGAGAGCAGCATACTAAAAAGGAACACTCGGTGAGAGAGGCAAAGTGAGAGCGGTTGATTCTAGATCTTTTATATCTCTCCTTGGTATAGCCCCAAGACAAGGAGACACCCTAACCACCACATGATGGAAGAACATGACATGCATCGATCATGCACACACATTGACACATACACAATTATTTGGTGCATCAAGCAAAAAAAATTACGCATTAAACCAACACTAGTAGGAAAGTTGTAAACCATTTTTATTTGTTAAAAAATAATTCAAAATGAAAAGGTTGCCACGAGCCAGCTAGGCCGCTAGTGGCGTGGTGAATTGGGCCACGCCACAAGCAGGCCACTAACAACACAAAGCCCGCGGCCAGCACACCAAGGCGCGGCCATGAAAACAAAACCAACACGTGAACCCGTCGTGTCGTCACACCACGCCCCCATGATCTATTCCACACTCGCCCCGCCCCGCGCCGCCACCGCCCCTCAGCTCCACCCCCAGCTCTGCCCCTCTCCTCTCACCACTCGACCCATGCCTCCACCCCGCATTCGTGCCACCTCTAGCACCCCCACGTATGTGCCGCCACCACCACCCCCGCGTTCATGGTCTCGCCGCCAATGGTCCATGCCACTGCCACCACCACCACCATGCATACTTTCCTTCTCGGTGAGTCGCACCCCTTTCTACATTGAACAAATTTTGTGTATTATGTGTTGTAAAACTGTTATTGTATAAACAATTAGTGCAGATTATTAGATGTGAATTGTTTGTCATAGATTGTTTGATTAGAATAATTAAGCAAACTGATTTCATGTTTTGATTTGCAAAATTTTCTATGTATAATGCAAATCTTCTAGTCTTCAATAATAAGCGTTAGAAAATGTTGTATTTTTAGTGTTTGAAATGTTTAATTTTTTCATCTTAATTGGATATGGTGCCATATTGTTATGTATGCCACACTAGATATGTATCGAGCTTGTCGACGGTTGAGTCCTTCAGTGTGTATCTTTTTGATGGTTTGCAAATAAAGTGGTAGGTAAGAAAATATTATCCATGATTCCCCTATCCATGTGTGAGTAATTCTCCCGCTGTAGGCTGAAGGGATGGTAGGGATTGGATGAGATCATTCATGTAATAGCTATAAAATTGTTAGGGGCATGGTGCCTAGTATCCGTTACTAGTACTTTTAGCATTGTTGCAACTTGTTGTGCTTAATGCTTATCACTTTTGGTCCGAGTGCCATAATTTCATATCTGAACATGTTATTGATTCATGAGGATAATTATTGTTTTTTATCTTACCTGCAAGTTGTGTATATATATCGTTGTCCGGAATCCAATACCCCAAAGTGACAACAATTGGGATAACCGGAGGAGATGGCTGTGATGTGAGGATCACGTGTGTTCACGAAGAGTTAATTCTTTACTCCGGTGTTCTATTAAAAGAAGTACCTTAATTACTAGTAGATACCCTTGAGGCCCCACTGCAAACGGGCTGGTAGGACAAAAGATGTCGTGCAAGTTTCTCCTTACGAGCATGTACGACTAATAAAAACACACGGCTATGATTATTTATTTTTTGTCATTGTTACCTACAAATGCGCATGTCTTGCTTAACTGATATTAATTCACTACTGCTACTGCGATAAAACTGTTACTACTGATAAACTGTTACGAACAAGTCTATTTCCAGGTGCATCTGAACTGAGAACTCATCTGTTAAGGTTTATAAATATTCTTTGACTCCCCTCGTGTCGAATCAATAAATTTAGATTTTACTTTTCTCGAAGACTGTTGCGATCCCTTATACTTGTGGGTCATCACTTCCTATGTCATGCTACTGAAAAGGACCGTGTCATCTTTTTTCACACCGTCGCTTCTCTCATCGGGTGTGCTGTCGGGTTCGTGCCGATTTCCCCATCCAAGGTGTCACCTTCTAGGGCACTGAACATTGGTGGCTCGCGGCCAGGAAGAGGGCACCGGGAAACTTGGGCCGTGAATTCGAAACTGTGACCATCCTTCTCCATTGGGGGATCTAGAAAGAAAGAAACGCCTACATCTTTCAGAGGGAGAGCAAAACGGTCGAGTGTGTGTTCCAGCTGATTAATGGAAGACATCGGATCTTGGCGGACGGCCAGATGCTTCACCAAGTTCTAGATACCTTTTTTTTGTCAGAGTTGGCCTGAAACAAGGTTTTTCCGTCTTGTGTACCTAAGACTGCACATATTTGCTGTCTTGAATCTTTTGTAGTTCGGCTACCTCAGTCGACAATAGCCAAGCTATCGCATTCCATCCATTCCAAAATATAATGCATATGAGTTTAGTTGGCGAAGGAAACTCGCCCTGCTCTTCAAGGACGACAACTGCGGTACGAGATCTTCTGAGAGCGTGACCCGGCTATGAAGGAACTCATTGATACACCTTGGCGGGAACTTGGACCGCTCGGTGATTTGGGATCTGTTAATGCTGGCCTACAGGTTATGATGTGTAAGCTGCATGCCTGGGGTAGGAAAAAGTTTGGCAATGTTACAAAAAAATTAAATCGACTTCGCGAGAAGTTGAAAACCCTACACGAAAATAATGCCTCCCCGCTCGGAAATTCATGCTACAAGTGATATGATGAATGAACTCCTTTACAAGGAAAAAATTCTTTGGCTACAAAGCCTAAAGTACTAAAAATTTCACATTGAGATTTTGCATGTTTGTAGACTTCATCATTGTCTACATCCAAGATTTTTTTTTCAGATTTTTTTTGAAACTTAAAACTATGATTTCAGAATTTTTAAAAATAAAGGACTGCATGTAGCTCGACCTCCGTTTGCAGTTTTTGAGGTTAAATTCAGTAAGTACTTGAAAGAATACAAGCATATATGTTTTGATGTTACCTGTCTACTTATGAATAGTACCATGAGAGATCATTATGATCTATAAATTTTTGTGCCTGAAATGAAAAATGACCATGCTGCAGAGCGTCGTTTAATTTATTTAATCTATCGAATGTGGTTTTGTAATATTAAAAATTGTGAATGATTTAAAAGAGTGAACTCCACATTTTACCTTGTAGTTGTACATTTGTGACACATATATATTGCCCCATTTAATAGATCTTCTACCAAAATATCTCATTTAAAAACTTTGAACACGGTTTAACCTAGCATTTTGCTTGTTATTGTTCGATAGAACAGACATGATATGTCGATGTTGCGCGACAAAATGTGTAAATATCAGAGGATGTCATTAACGATCATGCCCTGACTTCTTTTATCCATATATTCCATTCCTCACCGTTGTCTTGATTTTTTGGACCCCGATCATGACCTGACACCTTGCTCAATAGACACACATCAGAAAATGAGTAACCCTGATCCTCAGTTTAATGGTGATCTTCCTTTGTTTTCCAACTTACTCCATTGATGATATTTTAAATTATAATTCATTATTGATAGATCCATGTTTGTACCCATGCAAAAAATTACATACGGGGTTATTACATGGCCATACTTTACAAATTGTTATGACCACATTTTTTTTCATTGATCAAGGCGTCCGTTGCACATGCACATTTACTAGTGCTGGGAAGGAAATCTGACGCGGATGTTTAAATTCGAAAACCTTTGATGGTAATCCATCTTATGCAATATCATCAGTGGAGATACAATGAACATCGAGATGCAAAAGTTAGGAGCTAAATACGAAAGGTTGAAAGTTATTGATGCAGGCTCTAATTTTTACCAAATATCTTAGTCTTCGTGTTTGTTTCACTTTCTTTGGTCTGACAGCACTGAAGTCGGGTCATTATTTGCTATAAACCAAGATAGGGAACTGCTAATAACCAGATGAGTTAAGTAGGCATTTTTCCAAACCTAGCCGTTTTACGTACACTAGTAAAAATGCCCGTGCGTTGCACCGGGAGAAATAAATCCTAAAATGCTACAAACCATCTTTGACACTTCTCCAACATATTCAGTCCTAAAAATATTAGATTGCGAGTCCTGGCTACACCCACTTGAAATACCGTATAATTCTAATGATGGTGGATTCCACCTTAAAATTTTATTAAGACATGGATTCAAAAAAATAGAGCTATTACACACAAAAATAATTAGCCATAAATAATTTCATTAATAAAAATCGGGTTTACTATGCGCATTGATGAGTGGTCAAAAATAAAGTCGTACATCCATGTGTACATGTACATAATAATCAGACCCTGGTGATGGGCTTCGACGCATATGCCGGTCAAGCTGCCATGGTGTTGGTGTTGCTGCCGGTAAAGTTGCACTTGTGTTGCCGATGGTGAGCTAACGCGTGGCCATGCCCCAAATTCAGACTTTAATATAAACAAGCAGCTAAATGAAATAGGGTACTGATAATTTACTTGTAATTTTCTATATTGGGAATTCCATCCACAAACAAATATAAATTATTTAATAAAAATAATAAAATCCCTAATAAAAATAAATAATATATAGAGAGTAATCTGAAGATGTACCTTTGCTTCATTCTGGGAGTGCCCTCGATTAGGAATCTCACTCCAACAGCAGGTTCACATGCATGATGTATGGCCTCCTTTGGTAGTGTGCACATCTGCTTGTTTGTTAACCGAACAAAGATTGGAGAATCCATCCATAAACTTTGTTAAGCATACGCATATAACACATACCCATATTGTACCAGCATCCTGTATAATCGGTAAAGCTAGAATAATTGAGATTCTTTGCCATGTATACTCCATCACACGGAGACCTTGGCTTGCTTCCGCGCAGTGCGTGGCAACCTTTGCTTTGTCTGTCTCTACTCCACATGCTTGTCCACGCCGCATACCCGCAGTCCCCGATGGTGCAGTCGCTGGCCCAAGACTACTACAGCACAAAGCTCAGGTTGCCTGCGACGTTGTGGCTAGGATGGAGACCACAGCCCGTGCATCGCAGCGCTGGTGACATCGGCGCATAGATGGTTCGGATCAGGACGCCATTGAGATGACGGCGTGGAAGTCTGGCTTCGCTCTGTATGCTCGCCGGAGCCGTGATCGCAGGCCGCCGAGATGCTACTTGCCCCGCGCGGACAGGGATCGCGCGGACAGGGATCTCTGGTCGTGGTTGTAGCTGCTGCTTGCCTCGCGTGGACAGGGATCTTAGGTCGTGGTTGTGATCTCCTATATATGGAACCAGGGGTGGGAGCTTAAGGTCGTGATGGACATGGAGTCCTTTTCATCTTTCGTATACGATGCAAACACAGGAAGCAATCAAGGTGGAGGTGAAACGTGCGACGTAAGAAGCGCCCTGCCGACGGACGAAAGCGTACAAAAGTCGGACCAAAGCGTATTTTGACGGACGAAACCACGGAAACGTTAGCCCCTTTATTATTAGGTATAGATATAGATTTGGAGGTCAAGTACGCAATCTGCGGGTCACTATACGTTTTCTACCCTACAACCAAATAGCCGGAGAAATCGTCAACCCTGACCGAGTATTGCGTCGCCGGCAGGGGCAACAAAAATGTGCCAAACGTTGTCTTTTCTCATGGGATAAGCATCCCTGTCACTCACCAGTTAATGCCGCCATGAGCCTGCAGCTGCGTCCGCTTTCAAAATCACCACAGGATCCATTGGCTAGGTCACTATCCCTGTCTGTATAAATACACTCGGATTGGCACTGATCTTGCCAAGCCATATAGCTACAGCCTACAAATCGATCTTCAACGAACTAAGAGAAACAGAGAGGCTGTGATACACAAGAGTATCACCATATATACCCAATGGCTTCCCGACAAGTGCTGCTCTTGGCTACCGCGGCCATCGCCGCCACCTTCCTCCTGGCACCGGCCTCCGCCGAGGTCTTCATGGTCGGGGACACCCCCGGCTGGACCCTCAAATACCCTGCCACCTGGACTGACGGCAAAACCTTCGTCGTCGGCGACAGCCTAAGTATGCTTGCAGTGTCGATCCTCGGCTCTTAGCCAGCCCAATACCCAATTACTCATATCCGAATTGCTAATAAATTGGTGCTTGTTCGCAGTGTTCATGTACCCCGCCGACAAGCACAACGTGATGGAGGTTGGCGGCGCGGACTTTAGAGCGTGCAACGTGACGGGGAACACAATCGGCACCTGGAACTCCGGTAGCGACACGGTCACACTCGACAAGGCGGGGCGGAGGTGGTTCATCTGCAGCGTGGGTCCCCACTGCACTATGGGTATGAAGCTCCTCGTCACCGTTGTTGACGCCACCGCTCAGGCCCCGGCTTCCCCGCCGTCGTCTTCGGCCTCTTTCCTTAGCGGAGTGGTTTCACAGGTGATGGCGGCAGTGGGCGCGGTGGCCGCAGCAGTGGTCATGCTCTGACTGTTAGTTGTTGACACTTGAGATACGATGATCGATTGATGACCGGTGTACCCGGGCCTGGGAGACCTTTTGTTTTGTTGGTTCGATTGGATTGTTAGTGCAGCTCGTAATTGTTTTTTTATAAAAAGGAATATATTAATATCAAGAACATGCCAAAACAAAAGCACTAATAGCAATACAAATGCTCGCATGGCCAAAGAAATAAAAAAAATTGTATAAAAGAAAGTCCCTCTACAATAACCAGTTCCTTGCAACAGCGGATCAAACACCACAAAACAGCACCAGAAATCCGTCAACTTCAAAAGCGACGCTTTCAAGATGGGAACAATGCACAAGCGATATCATCGTCCTGATCAATGACCATAGGTTTTTACCCCGGAGAGGACTCGGCCACGCAACCAGTGCAACCGCCGCCTCCACCTCCGCCGTACAACCCGTGGGGGCCTCCACCTCCACCACCGACGTGGGTAGCGCCATCACCACCACCGGAGTGGGCTGCTCAACCTCCACCGCTGGCCTGGGCTGCTCAACCTCCACCGCCGACCTGGGCGGCTCCAGCTCCACCACCGCCCGCAGCACTGGCATATGTTCTGCCGCTTGCGAACTGGCCGTGGGCGGTACCGGAGCTCGTTGTGATCGACAACGACGATGAGACCAGTAGGCGCATGCGTTAGGGTTTTCATTTTCCTTTGTTTTACTATGTAAATTATGTTTTCATGTTCAAAAAATGCAAAATCGAAAAAATGTGTCGTGCCGCTGGAGCCACCCCGGACACAAACGGACGCGCGGTCGATTTCGACCATTTGAGCCGACGCAAACGGAGGTGCGCAGATATTTTCGGCGTTCGAAATGCGTCGACTAGCTGGAGATGCACTAAATGATGAAATTCGGACAAAGGCCTTTCAAACCCTTCTCAGTCTCCCATTTCGCGCCATACACATACAAACACGCCGCACCCCATTTCCTCACCCCTTCCTTCCCCTGTACACCTCGCCTCGTCTCGCCTCCCGCCAAGGTTCATCATCGCGTAGGTGGTGCGTAGGTGACGAGGCATGTTTTTGCGGCGGAGAAAGACATGCCGACGTCTGTGGTGGCAACCATTGAACGGAGGAGGCCCTTTTATAGACGTCAGCGTCGCGAGAAGATGCGGGAAGAAAGCACGGGAAGAGGTCAGAAGCTGCGGGAAGAAAGAGCGGGAACGCGCCGGGGTGTGCGAACGGCAGCAACGCGTGGAGGAGGCGCAGCGCCGGCGAGACATCTCGCCTGCCCCTCCATCGCCATTAAGGCAAAGCTGCGACGCTTCGTTCTTGTGTCAATGACGCGTTGGGCCCACCACTTCCCGTCTCGCTTCTCACTGTGTCCGGCGTGCCCGGAGCGTCCCCTGTGGACCAGGGACGGGCTCGGGGCGCCGAAAAATTGTATTGGGCCGCGCCGGACGGAAGAAGGTTTTGTGGCGTGCGACTGGATCCGAAAATATGTGTGGCGCACGCAAAAAAACTTTTGGGTTTTGGGAGATACGGCTGGGATGCTCTTAGACATCTTCACCGGGTAGCCCCAAATCGCCGCCTGCAGCAGTTTGGGGAGTCTAGAGAGAGTAACTGCTCACACCGGCAGTCCCAATAAAAATCCACGTCATCACGAGCCCAATAAAATTGCCGTCGAGCCCCAACCGATTCCTGTGCGAAGGGAAGCTATCGGGGCTGCCGGCAACACAAGCAACAAAACTCCACCTAGAAAGATTCCCGCCGGCCCATGCGTCAGTCTCTCTCTCCCCCACCTACCACTCTCTCTTCTTTTTAATTCCCCACCTACCATTCAAACACTCTCTCTCTCCTCTGCCATGTGTTGCCGACACATGCTATTGGGCTGATCGGTGTGGAGAGTCTAAATTTTCTAGCCGGCCTTTGCTGCCAGCGATCCCAATACGTATCTGGCATGTGTGTTACCGGCTAGTATTTGGGGGACACCAGTGGAGATGCTCTTAGGTCGGGTCGTTGGAGATTAAGAGCATCTCCAGTCGCGTCCCCAAACGTCGTTTGGGGAACCGCAGTCAAGAAATGGAGAAAAACGCTTTTCAGTCGCGTCCCCCAAAACTAAATAGCGCCTTATTTTGTATCCGGCGTCCCCGGTAGAGACTCTAATATGGAGTCTCTTCTGGGGACGCCGGACACAAAAAAAGCATGCAGCTGCATGCATGTAGTTCCTAGTCCCCACATGTCATTCTCTTTTCCCACACTTTTTCTCACATATTTTTCCCACGTGGAGTGGTCTCCTCTATTAAAATGCATCAATCTGGACGCTTTTTGAGGGACACGGCTGAAAATGACCTCTTTTTTGCACGGATATTTTTTTCTCTTTTTGTCCAATACTGTCGCCAAATACTTCTCAAATCACCATGTCGGACGACATTTTCAGGGACGCGAGATGCTCTGAGTCTGTCCAGCCCTTCTCCCCTTCTCGTCTCCCATTTATATTTTGGAATGGAGGAAGTATGAGTAAAATCGTTTTCCTTCCATCTGAATGATGAAATTCGGCAAAGGCCTTTCCAACCCTTCTCTGTCTTCCATTTCGCGCCATGTACATATAAAATGTATTTTTTGCGTCCGAAATGCAACCCGCTGAGAGCATCTTCAGTCGCGTCTGCCAAAGCATCCTCGGATTGAGCATTTGGGGGACGTCGCTCCCCAGCCGCGTCCCCCAAACGCCACCCCCAAACATTAAATGTAATTTTAATAGATAGAAGAAACTCTTTACTAATATTCAAATCGTGCAACATAAACAAATTACATATAAAACTTCGAAAAAACATAATTAAATTACATATAAATTATTTTAAACTACTTCTTCTTCTTTGATGATGGCCCCGCCTCGTCGTCGTCATCACGGTGGCGCTTCCTGCTCGTTACCTCTTCCAAAGAGGCGGTGTCGGCCGAGGCGTCGGAGGAACTTGTGTCCTCCTCGTCGTCGCCGGTGCTCGCCGGCTGCGCCTTGGCCTTGTCCTTCGCTTCCGCGTCCGCCTCCGCCTTCGCGCGGGCGGCCGCCGCCGCCTCCTCCTCTGACCCTTCCTCCTCCGCGTCCTGCCATTCCTCGGCGCTGTCAACTGGCGGCGGGGAATCGTCGCCGCTGCTGGGCGTCTCGCTGTCCCACCAATGGCGCCATCCTGGAGGCTTGCCCTCGCTAGAGGTGTCGGATGGAAGCTCAGAGATGTAGCTCATCGTCGTGAGGAAAAATTTGGATGAATGGCGGCCGGTTGAAGATCCGAAAGCGACTACGTACGGGTCTTATTGAACGCGGATGAACGGCGGCGCAGAAGTCGAAGAGAGCGGCGGTTGCTCTTCCGAGTAGTCCGCGCTCCATTCTGGCGGTTGGCGCGTCGGTCGACGCGGTTGCCAATGCGACAGTTTCGCTTCCCGGCAACTGCACCGTCGGTACGTAGGCGGCGGTTGAGCGTTCGAGCCGCTGACACGTCGGGTCCGCGCCTCCTCGTCTCTCATTTCGTTGTGTTCGGCGTGCCCGGAGCGTCCCCTGTGTAGTGGGGACGGACTGGGGACGCCGGACACCGTATTAGACCGCGTCGGACAAAAATGACTTTGGAATGCCGCTAGAGACATTTTTTTTGTTCGGCGCACCCAAATCGTTTTGGAGGACGGTTTAGGAAAAGATGATATTGGGTTTTCCAACCGTTCTCCCATTCCCTGTCTCCCGTTTCGCGCCATACACGTACAAACACGGCCACGGCGCAGCCCATTTCCCAGAACAGTCTTCGCTCCTTGCCTTCCCCTGTACGCCTCGCCTCCCGTCCCATCCCAAAACCCTACTCCAAGCGCGCAGGCGGAGCTCAGCCAGGGCCAGAACCTTGCGTCTAGGGCTGCCGCCATCATGGCCTCCTCCCCCTCCGACATCGCCCTCAAGGCTGCATTTGACGGGAATCTCAACCTCCTCAAGAGTAATCTCTCTCTCTCTCTCTCTCTCTCTCTCTCTCGATACTTTGCGGCAAGGACGAATTTCGGGCGGAGTGGCTGCAAATCCATAGTTTCCTTGCGATTTTTCCAAGATTCCTTCGATTTTGGGCAGAAACCCCCAAAAACATTTCTTTTTTATGGGCAGAAACCCCCAAAAACATTTTGAAGGGAGAAACCCCAATCTTTTTCTGAAACGGAACAGGCCCAAGATTTGAGGACGGCGTGGACTCACTTCACGAATTTTAATTCCCATAGTCACACCGATTTGAGTCTTATTTGTGCAATTTCTCGTCTGCGCTCTCTGATTTCAGTTGTTCCTGCGATTTCAGAGATGGCGAGCAAGGTGGACCTGCGGGGAGCCAAGGACGGGAAGGGGATTACCGCGCTTCATTTGGCTGCTTTGAAGGGCTACCTTGAGACCTGCCGGTTCCTGGTGGAGGAATCTGGCATTGATGTAAATTCAGTGTCAAAAACAGGTGCGCGCACACACATAGTTGATTTGGGAAAAGTGTGGTGGAGCAGGTGCACTACACGCACCTTCCCTTTTTTTGTCCTTTTCATTTTTTATCTCTCAAATTATATAATATTTTGATTAGATTTTTTTGCAAGTCACTCAAAAATAACAAATAGAATGGAGGAAAAATAGTTCAGATTTTTTTGTGCAAATTTAAATTTTAAATTATTTAAATTCAAAATAAATTGTTGAAATACAATAATAGATAATGACATTAAATTTCCAAAATATTTTTCCCACATTCCAATTTTTATGTTTAAGTGATCTGCAAGTTTTTGAGTTCAAACAATGTGAGGTGTGAGAGATACAAAAATGAGAAATTGTTTGAGAGGGGAACAAAAAGAACTTGCATGGATCTTGATGCAGTATAGACGGTCTGGATATGGGTGCGTCCGTGGGAGGGAAAAAATCGGTTTCTTTTAAGACCGAGATGTTCTATTCCCACTTGTAGGTGCGACACCGATGTCCTATGCTGCACGAGAGGGGAATGTCCAGGTTATGAGGTACCTTCTCGACCGCGGTGGCGACCCTGCCATGCCCGACGAGAGGGGCTCCACGCCGCTGCACCGTGCAGCAGTGCATGGTGCGCTTTCTCATTCTTGAGTTGGCTTGCGTACAAAATAGTGTGTTCTGTCTATATATACTCTGTAGAGGCTCTGGTTCTGATCTATCTGGATTTGTACTATCTTTATTGTGCCGCCAGGACACTGTGAGGCGGTAAGGCTGTTGCTGTCCACAGGAGTTCCTGTGGATCCTGTTGATCATCGGGGGGCGCCATTACACTTGGCTGCTTCAAACGACCATGTTGAGGTCGTGAAGGTTCTACTGGAGCATGATGCTGATGTAAGTTCTCTATTCCATCGTCACCTAATTGGATTGGGAATACAGCTGTGATAAAGTGCACTCGGCTTGATGATCTAATGGTTTATTCCTGGAGGTGCATTAGGATGGGTTCATACAAATATTATTATGTGATCTAGATAGCTCTTTTCAAAATTGTGATTCGTTCCCCTTTTCAGCTCAACAAAGTGGCCAATCACATCCTTTCACCCCTCCTTGTGGCTTGCTGTGGGAAGTCCTTGAAATGCATCAAACTACTGATTGAGGTCCAGTAATCTCATGACTTCATGTATTTTCTTATGGTTTTTTATGTTTAACTAGGTCCTGATTTTGTAGAGTAGCTTATTATTTCTAGTTGAATGTGTCATGATTACTTCTGCAAGTTCTGTGTCTAAAGCTATTTTACTGTTATCCATAGGCTGGTGCTGATGTGAATGCTTCTAGTTACTCTGCTCTAACTCCTTTAATACAAGCAGTTGACGATGGCTTAACCAACATTGTCAATTTGCTTCTAGAGGCTGGAGCTGACCCTAACATTCCTAACCAGGCAAGTATATCTCTGTCTTCATCTCTCGTTTTACTATCATGTATGCTTTGTGATTTGCAATCTTCGCCCCTTTCGCCTAACATCAGGTACAGGGTGTAATCAACCTAAGGTCTCCTGAAATACAAGTACAATTTTTTTTTTGTGCTCAACTAAATAATACAAGTACACTATTTATTTTGTTCGTGTTCAACTAAATACTGTACAGTATGTCTTATTCATGTGCATCTGTTTGGGTGTCCATCAGAGTTCAGACTGCATTGCATCCCAAGTTTGGAGCTCTAGTGCTAAGTGGTATAACAGGTCTTACATATACCTTCTCAGAATCATGCTACTAGTAGGTCACTAACAATTCCTTATTAATTTTTATTGTTCCTCCTAGTCATGTACTATGGTACTATGGTTCAAGAGGGAGTACTCTGTCTAGCTTTGCTGCATATTATGTTATGTTGTTTTAACTGTGTCTCAAAGGTTACTCCGCGTGCGGTGAATTCCGGAATATCTCTGTTTTTCACAGTGCTTTGTTGTCGAAAGGAAATTTAATGGCATTGATGGCTTTGTCATTTTCTTGCTGGATTATATAGCATCTTATGTCGGTTTTTTATGATATAGCATGGCGCAACTCCAATCGAGCAAGCAGCAGCTCATCATCAACGTGAGCTTGTGGAAGTTCTATTTCCTAGGACAAAACCAATTCCATCTCTGCCAGATTGGAGTGTTGATGGGATAATTAGAACCGTGAATTCTATTCAAGTATGTATATAATTTTTGATACTTCAGTCCAGGTTATACTCATGAAGTTTAATGTATGATTGCTTCGTATTTTCTACTCCCTCCGGTCCTAAACACTTGTCCCAGATTTAGGCAAATTATAGGCTAAAATGTGTCGATATTCATTGAACCTGCAACAAGTATTCAGGGCCGGAGGGAGTACTTGGACCACAATAAATGGTGCTCTTTTAGATAGCTTATGATGTGTATTCCTTGACTAACTCAAAAGTTCAACACACAGTAAGCATAATTTATGAACTCTTTTTACATGCATGGATCTCTTTGGTCCTTCAATTGTTTCTACTTTGATGTTCGCACAGTATGCATAATAATGAAATTTTTGTTCTTGATAACATTTGTGAAATTGTAACCTCCTTGTTCTATCTGAGAGCCTGTGCATTAACATTTGTGAAATTGTAGCCCCCTTGTTCTATCTGAGAGCCTGTGCGTTCTTCATAAATTCTTGGTACAGGCACCCTTTATGTATTGGCATGGGAGATGTTATTAATTCTGCCTAAATACAGACCTGTGTATTGAAATTTCAAATTTGAATTGATGTTTTGTTTCTATAGGAAAGTTTCTAACAGATTTCAGTCGTGAAGGTTGTGTGGGTACTGGTACTGCCCCATCCAAGTTTGCAAAGCTAACAAGATATTATGATTGAAGGAATTTGGATCGAGCAGCGCATAATTTCAGTTTTCAACTTTAAACTGTTCTGCTGTCCAAACGATTATTCGGCACACCTGTAACTGAACATACTGTTGTGTTCAGGCTGCATTTTCGGTGGAAGAAACAATTGCTTATTGTAAGTCACAAGGAAAGGAGGCATTTGCAAAGGAGGACTACCTTACAGCACTATCCTTGTATGACCAGGTAAATGCATGAGCCTGTCTAGTACTTGTTTGGAACAAGCGCAAAGATGGCAGAACAAATAGTTTAGAACATCAGGCTCAAAATTATTCATGATGAACTCAATATGAGTCATTCCTGCCTTGCACCTGATGATGAAATAGCGACATGTGGGAGTGTTTTCTCTCCTACAACAACACACAGAGTTTAGCACTTCCATCTTGAGATGCCCTTTGTTTGCTCAAGTCAGACAAGAACCTGTATCAGGTCAGACATTAATTAACTAAACTAATTATGCAGCGGCCACGGACTAGGCCTCCTTTTTGAGAAAAAGAAAAAAGACATAACCTAATGAAAAAGGCAACAATATGCTCAACAGAGCCTGTTAGTTGATCTATTCATCATTGTTACACCAACCTGTTGAGCTAGACTGAGTGCACGTTTGCTTATTGTAAATGCAGGTACTTGACATAAACCCACTTGACGCCTCCATGTTTGCCAACCAGAGCCTCTGCTGGCTGCGTATGAGACATGGGCGTCCTGCTCTGGAAAGCGCGCGCAAGTGCAGAATGATGCAGCCCCGTTGGTCCAAAGCCTGGTACCGTGAAGGCACAGCCCTCAGCTTCATGAAGGTACAGCTGTTTGTATTGATATTCTACCTTGGCAGTCTAACTCATCCTCCCCACTCGTACATACCTCCCTGTTGTATTGATATTTTCTCAATGTCCAGGACTACGAGGATGCCGCTGACGCGTTCCGGGAGGCGCTGCAGCTCGACCCTAAGAGTGAAGAGATTAGGGAAGCGCTTAGGTAACGACGACATTTGCTTGGCTTGGGATATTACCATGACAGGTTGAATTCGTCATCTGCGGAGGAAGATGGACATATCCAAAAATCTTGAAGCAGTTGAGATGTAGTTTCGACGCCTTTTGATATCTGTGACTTGATTGCAGGAAGGCCGAGAAGGCTGCGGAGGATTCGCGGCGTGTGTAATGCAAGTAACTGCCGATGCTGGTCCGCTCAGAGAGTAGGAACAACGGAAAACTCTGCCTTGTTTCCTCTCACATCTCCCTGAGATATCCCTTTAACGGCTACTAAGTACCCTACTAGTACTACTAATTGCAGATGTAGGTGGATATTATGCTATCTTGACTCCTGAGAGCCGCTAAACATTTCAGTGCATTTTGCGTGTGAGAACAGTGTTGGCTCATATGAAAAATGCATCCCTGGTGCTAATTTATCAAGGGAAGAACTGTGTTCCTGTTCGAGCGATATGTATCTTTTACCAGTGTTCATTCCCAGGTTTAGACCGTTTTGAGAATTCTTGCAAGAAAAAAGATGGCTAAAACCCCTGGACAAGTGCATGTTCGTGGAGGTAGGTGACTGAACATCTGAATCTCAGTCCCTTTCCGTCTAGCCTTTACTGATCACTGATGGTAGCCTCATCTCATTGTTTCCTGCAATTACTGATGGTCGTCGTCGAGTCTATGAAGATCGGAGCATGCTGAAGCCAGAAGTAGAACCCTTGTGATTAAGTTGCGATGTGTGTGCGATGACGCCCCTTTGTCCGGTCATCCTGTCTCCTTTTGTCGGTTGCCACTAGGACAGGTGCTCTCGTGTGTACATATGTTATGAACTTCTGCAAAGTTTCAAACTGTGCTCAGCTCATTTGTTGCAAATCTGGGCTTGACATAGAAGTCCACTTTACCACCCCTCTCGCTCAGAACTTGTCATATGCTTCACTTCGTCATGAACTTTGATTTCGTTTAACTAACAATCCTGAACTCTGAGAACCGACCACAATAAATGTTCCAATGTCTCCCCTTCCCCTGAATCACACGATGGGCATGTAAAGTTATTTCCAACGTTGTAGACTTGTAGTGTCTACATTTGAACATATTTCTATTGTTTAACCTGCCAGACAACAAAAGCCACGCAAAGACTTTTGGTTTGGGGTATACTTTGGATTTCCAAAACGGGGCTGGAGTGTCAATGTTTCTGAAGTAACACTGGTAAAATTACCTTGATGAATAATGATCACCCCACAGTTGCAATTTAAACATCTTTTCTCTTAATTTGATGTCAAGGCAAGCTGAAATTTCACAATACTGGTCATCAGATTGATTTACTAGATATTTTTATTAAATATGGGCAGTTTGAATTTTGTACCCAATTTTTAAAATTCAAAGTACAACAACAGGTTTCTCTCAAATAGCATGTCAAATTTTAGCTAAAAAATGGCCATATTGGTCACTAAATCATGTTAAGAACAATAAGTTTATCACAATTAATGACTAGCCAGGCTTATATGCTGAGTTGGCCTACATGAGAGAGGAACCGCAACATATCAACAAATACATCAGTCAAACAAGGCAAAATTTGTTAACTTGGACTAAGAAGGGCATTGGAACTAGTTTTCGACGTTTGATGTGCAATTTGAACAAACATAAAGTTCAAGGTTGAAAAGTGAATCTTTGGATATGGTTAAGAAGCAAAGTTTTACTTCTCTCTTTTCTTGGCGATGAGGTGCCTATAGCATGTTGGCAGGGGTTTGAGTACGCTTTGGTGAGAAGCGACAAAGTTGATTCTTTTTGAAAAGTTAAAAAGATTACTAACGCGCCTCCCAAAGTTTAATGAAACATTCACCACGGCGTGGAGTTTGGCTAGGTTGACACCAAGTACCTGCTCGTGTTGGGAAAAAATTGCATTTTCGCGTGCGAAACGAAGATTTATTCACGATCCATGATGTTGACCTACTATATACCTTGATGCCACGGTTCATGGCTAAATTTTGGTTGAGATTTGGTTAAGGTTTGAGAAGAGATTATGTTCAAGTATTCTCTACCAGGACTCTATATCGGCATCCTCAAGTCCCTAACACCATGATTCAAAATAAACCTGTATAGAGACCTGGTAGAGAATACTTTGTTAGCATCCAAAAGCCATTTAACTTTATTGATTGAGTCAGACAACATGACGTTAGCAAGCAAAACACAAAACGCCTGCCATTCCTAAATCTCACCAGGGCCAGACGATCTATTAAGAGATAAACATCATGACTGCCCATTAAAAAAATTGGCAACAATTTTGTCTTTCTCTTTGCAACATTAAAAGACCAAAGAGAAACAAGTTTTCAAAGGACAGTCACCTAACCGCATGTCATGCCAGAAAAACACACTCAGCCCATTTCCCACATCATAAAAATCCCTTTCTGGAACCAAAACTTGATTTTATGAAGATTTCTCCAAAATTGGGATCCCCAGAGGTGTCTGATTGGTAGAAACCAGCATCACGCATGTGCTTGTTTCTAAGCAATTGGCAACTCAAATCTTGACACCTCCTACTAGTTTGTAAATTCATTTTCTAAAAAAGAAAATGTTTCTTGTCCTAGAATCACTGAAGCCCAAGCCACCAAATTCTTCAGGTTTGCACAACACATCCCATCTCTACTATCTAAAAAGGAGGAACTGGTTCTGTTTCCTCCGGTCGGAGGTTTCGTCCTACATATTTTTCATATGACCATTTTACCCTTCCACGCCATCAAACAATTAATCACCTAACAATCAGGGAATAGAATTACCGCACCATCCAAAAGGAAAATGAAAGTAATAAAGGAAATCGGAAAGGAATCACGAAATCACGCCCTCTCCCAAAAAAAATCCCGACTTCCCTGGATCCCTCCCGTTCCCATCTCCATCTCAACCCCGCATCTCCATCAGCAGCGCCGGCGACCTCCGCCCATCTCTCTATCCCTTGTGGTCGGCAACAATATCCACCGCAGACAACCCGCAGGGGCCCAACACCTTCCCATCGCCACGCCCTAATGTCAAGACCCCAACTTCCCGGCTTCCTTCCTGCCCGGCGACCAACCTCGGGGGCCAGATTGACGACCGCGGGGGGCAGGTCAAAGGCCGCGACGACATATTCATCAAGCAGTCCTTAGGGGTCTTCTTCTCCGCCGTGCGCTCCCGCACCACTTCCTCCTCCAGCTCAGTCGCAGAGGTCAGCGAGGAGAGGATCGGCCGATGCTCCATCAAGCCCTCCATGGCGACAACAAAAACGCCTGTTGGCAGCCATGGGCCACACGTCATTGGAACTGGGCAAATCCACACTTTCTTTTCTAGCTAAATGTCCTATTTCACCTGTAAGCATGTTTGTTTTCCACGATATCCCGATTCTGATTTGTGGCTACTGAATTTTTATGCACAATATGATGTAGCCTGTAGATTCACCGCATTGGAGTCCATATGTGAAGGTTGTATCTACGTCAGGTAGCTATTACTTATACATTACTTGATAGCTGATACTTATTTTCTGTAGAATGAATCGGTTTATTCATGCTTAATAAAGTTTCTCTGCAGTAACATACTTGTTTAATAATCCCTACTATTGGTGAAACAAAACAACTTTGAGTGCCAGATATTTCTGATTGAAACCATTTTGTTTTTCTTTGCACACATATACTTATTTCCAATTATCCCAGCATCATGATAACTTTATCATTGTATTTATTGGATTTTAGGACTGTCACTAAGTATCATGGTCACATCACTAAAATTTCATGAAAGGAGGCAGTTGTCGCTCCTATCCTAACATACATAAATAGTTTTTTTTTCAGTTTGTTTGTTTGTCTTGCGTGCTTCCTTTCTAACTAGAACTAGAATGTCAGCTAAACTATTTACGTGGAAGGTTTATAATGCTTATCCTATACAATTACAACCAGACCAATCCTATCATCCATGTGTCCTAATACTCTTTTCTTTCCTTAGGCCATCGCGCAGGTCCGTGAACGTGGCGTGCTCCAAGTAGTGCCGATGTCATCCTCAATCTGCTTCGTAAGTCCCAAACACCCTTCTGCCCTCAATCCTATGGTTCCTAGGTATACAATCTATTTTCTTCGTTGTTTGCAGAATTGTTGATATTTGGTCTTGTTTGATTTACTTTCAGGGGACAGATATACCAACTTGATGGAAAAATATGCGAAGGAGCGTGCACCAAGGTTTGATGGCTTGAAGAAGTACACAGCGGATTGTGCGGAGTAGTGTCATTCATATAATGAGCTCAATGAGATGATTGCCGGTGTTGGCCTCTAAGTGCTGATGAGATCTCCCGTTGGTGCTCATCAGTGGTTGAGGTCGATCCATCCGAGGAGACTGAGCTTCAGTATGTTCCCACGGAAAGAGAGCAAGGGCTTCAAATTTGATCATGTTTTTGGATGGGCTAATGATCAAAGTATTTAATATTCCTACTTGGTACATACCCGTACTTCTATTTCAAAATAGTAGTTTTATGAATTATGATATGTTATGAAGGCCCATAGTGTGCACAGGGCTACAAATATCTCTATCTCTATCTCTATCTCTTCTTATCTCTATATCTATCTCTTCTCTCTCTCTCTCTCTCTCTCTCTCATATATATATATATATATATATATATATATATATATATATATATATATCTAAAAAGGAGGAACTGGTTCTGTTTCCTCCGGTTGAAGTTTCCATCCTACATATTTTTATCTGACTATTTTACCCTCCCACCACACTTTCCGAACAAGTGGGCCCGCCCCGAACAGGAAACCCTCACGAAGACCCCGCTCGTCTATGCCCCTCGCATGCTCGCCCTCCCCACCACCGCCGCCGCCGCTGCGACCACCTCTCCCGTCCTCTCCAGCGCTGCATCTTCTCCCACTCCCCCGTCTCCTCGAGCTCGCTGTCGCCGATATCCCGTCCGCCGCCCTTGCCCCACCTACCCTGTCATCTTCCACCAATCCTGCCGACGACCAGCTGCCGCAAACCTCAACGACCCAGGCAGCGGCACCACCAGCAGTAGCACGCGGTGCGCGGCGGCGAGACACGAACAACAGTAGCAGTGGCATCGCAGAGCGTCAATATCACGCTATGGCCGCACGAGCAACGGAATCTCCCTGCGACGGGATCCTCTTCCCTTTGATCGGATCCAACAATTCTGACGGGATCCGCCTCTCCTAAAGCCAGGTACTCAACCATAGCAAAAGTGATTCATTATCTGCACTAAGATAAGACGTTAAGAACTCAATTGGACAGACTACCAGTTATTTGAGGAGAATCGTAAGAAGCTCTCTTGCTTGCTTATTTTAAGTAGCACGTTATTACTTCTTTTAAGCAACACATCCATACACACGGAGTTGACAAGACTTTGAATAATATGCAACAACTGTATTTTTTTTTTGACTGCTAACAACTGTATTCTTCAATTGAGCACGACCTATTATGTAACTGTATAGAACAATTGGAGTGTATAATTCTGGCATGTTGAATTTTTTGTTTGTTCCAGCCTTCCAGGTGCCTTACAGCACAAGTTGCAAAACTGCATTGTCAATCTTTGAGGCCTGGCTGGAATATATGGTCGGTTGTTGGCTTTGTTTCTGTTCTACCTCATAGCCTGTTCTTGAAATTTTTGGTAACTGACTTTGTAATGGTGTCATTGACTGTTTCAGATTCAGCAGTCATAGTGTCATTACCATTGTCGGTGATGCTCACATGAGATCTCTTGGCGGACCAAAACTCCCTGGAACCCTCCTGAGCAACCTAGCATTATGCGTGAATGCCAATCTTTGTATGTCAAGGTTAGTGATTTTCTCTTTTCGTCAAGCATATTTATATTATATAAGGCATGTGACAGTCTCCCCTGTTTGTTAAAAACTTGCTACCAGTCCAATACACAATTTGTAGAATGTTTTCCCTTCTTTGGATAAAAAATGCTTCCTATCAATTATCGAATTTGTGCAAAATCATAGAGTGTTTATTATTTACACAGTTTCCTTTCCTTCAAAATAGGATTTCTAGGCAAGCCAAAACTGATGTGCTTTTTCAGTCATAAGGATGCATCAAGCGAAGAAAAGGTTGTGGTGGTATCCTGAGAAGCAACCAATAAAATGTGATTGCTGTACAACTTTGATATTAGCCTTTCTTTGCGGGTAACTTTGATATTAGCCATTGTTATGAATTGTTACACTTGTAGCCGAAGAACTGTGGTTCGCTCGAAATACACCAGCACGAGACATGAACAGATCGCGATATTTCATTATGCTTGAAAATCAGACACCGCTCACCTGTATAAAATTCAATCATGTATAACAGTTCTACCAAGGATTTGAGGAAGCATGGTATATGCTAAACACTTTCACGTGTTAGCTTGTGCAACCAGAAAATGCATTTCTACTTGACAGTCAGGATAATTTGTGCTGTTTCTCATGCCCATTTGATGCTAAGAGCTTTTTTACTTACGTGTGTGCATGTGTATGAGTTGGCGTTGCTGAACTAACCCCATCCTGCTCGCGGGCTTCTCTGATCTGAAGCGCAAGGAGATACCTCGGCAAGATAATTATGGCTGTCCTCCTCATAGCCATGTGCATCATCATGCTCACCCAGCCACCCAGCCAAGGGAGGATTCCCAGTGGGGTAAACCTTTTACTATCTCTTTGGATGTGCATATTTGGAGATGTCCATCTAATGTTGTCATGAACTTTGTGAGCTCACTGGAGGCTCTGAGGTACTAGACTTTGGCTTGTCATCCAGTATCATCCGTAAACATTCCTATCCTAAGTATATTGTTAAGTTCTTGTGTTAGTAGTCGGACCTTTCAGGCAATGCTTAATACACATTGTGAATTTTGTGTTAGGAAATCTACTTAAGTTCTACCATAGCTGATGGGTATTTACGGGCGACGGGTTGGTTTTTCATGTTAGGATGACTCAACACTTAATGAAATTGTTCGTGAAACCTTTTGCAAACTCAATACTTAGTGCAGTTGCTTAATCAAAGCAACTAATGGAATTTTCTGCAAGCCTCTCCTGGAAAATCTGTGAGCGGAAACCCAATCAGGATTAGGAGCTCGTCTAGCTCTGCATCTCCTGTAGTACAGAACACCCATTTACCTATGAAATCACCTATGATAAACTTTGCTAATACGCTGTCCATGACTTCTCGTGGACAATAAATCTTTTTGTTCTTGTAGATGATTTTAGGCTTGAAAGACGTGCTAATCGGCATGAAAGCCAGAGGTGCGGTGTGGTTTTGAGCTCTTTCTCACAGTTTTCTTCATTTCTTTGCAGGCAAGATGAGAACTTTGAATCCTCCTGCAATAAGCTACATCAACATGAGCTTGCAGCAGTACCAGAGGAGGCAAGGCCTAGCTAGCTGTTGAACTGGTCTGAATTTTATCATGTCTCGTATACATTTATTCTTTGGAAGAAACCGATTGACCATTATGTTTGCTATCGCTGATGATTTGTGGTTTTTCTTATGCTTGGCTTTTGTTTCGACCAGAGTTTGGTCTTTGCTGGCACATGTTGTTGCATGCAAAGGAGACGCTCAAAGGTCCTATGATCATCACCCGTGATCCAATGCAGACATAAGATCTTTTTATATCTACAAAGAACCACACATTTCAGTTTCTATTTTGTTTGGTTCAAATTCCTTTCTAAAAATAATTAATTTTGTCATTGCGAAAATTCGTTTAGCAAATCAAACGGAAAGGAGTAGACAAGGAGAATCACTGTGTAGTTTTAAATAGCATCTACATTATGTTTATAGTTTTACAGATTCATCTCTGGCTCGATCATGCAATATGTAGTGTAGCTGTGTAGTATAGGGAGTAGGAAGGGAAGACATACCATATGTTTTATATTAATATGTTAAGACACGTTGAATTTGTTTCTTTCACTTGCAATGTGACAGGATTTACCGAGTAATACTTCCTGCATATACTCTCCCTTCTGGCATAAAGTGGAAGACTCATTATGTGGCTACATCTTACCTGGTTTTGTTTTTATGTTGAATCCGTCAATACATTATATGATCTTTTTTAGAAAAATAAGTTGTTGTGTTATATATGCTAGCAAAAGTGCCCGTTTGAAGTCAACAGCCTATGTACTGACGTCTGAAGTAGTTACTGTTTGTTTACATACTATGTAATGTATATCGTTGCTAAATTATGAAATTCAAGTCTTCCAACTATACACAACTGAAATATTAAATATTTCTACTTTGTCCTTTCCTAATATTCCAGGCACTTGGGGTAACTGGTAGGTTGGTCAAATCATGCCAAATCGATTTGTCTGCTGACCATTTAAGTTTATATTGTTGCTCAAACATTTATAGAGTCAGTGTCTCTTGGAGGAGTCATCTTTCTTGCATACGGTTGACACTATTATCATTAATAAATATCATTAGTTGATTGTTTCCTTAAGCCAAGGAAATAACCATAGTTTCTGGTGTGAACTTGTGAAATGCAGAGAAGGAGTTAATCACAGAGCCGCCACCTGAGCTGCGCTTTAATGGATGAGGTCCGATGACTAGGAGCTAGCAGCAGGTCCTCAGCAGACATTACTCGTATCCAGGAGCATAATCGATTAATGCATCAACTACATAGCTAGCCATCTTTGTAGAGCACAGGTTCCTTCATAGATAGCCAGCTTTGTACATTGCATTCTCTTTTGTGAATAAATACTTCTATAGTCTTACTTGTTATATTATTAAATTTCTGATTTTGTGTTGTTCAATTAACTACTGGTTGTTCTCCAAAGGTGTAATGGTTTATCTGTCTAACTAGAAATTACACGTGAATATAGTGTAATGGTTTATTTGTCTGGCTTGGAATTTATGAACTTTGGGATCATCCATGTTCAAGTAGTGCTTAAAAGAAAGCGCAAAATTGTATGAAACCTTATGGAGAGTGAAAGTTTATTGGCTTATACATATAATTATCGTGCTTTTTTCTCAGAAAAGATCGTGATTTTCATAGTAAGTTGTGAATTATATAAGTGCATTGAGAAATAAAATTTGAAAACCCGTGGCAACGCACGGGCATTTATACTAGTTTAATCATATGATACTTTTCACCCTTTTGACAAAGAAAAAAACATAGCAGAAGTAGCCAAGTTATCAAGGAAGGAATCAATCAAGATAGCTTTCCCACCAGAAGAAGCTTGCCCAGAGCAGCCATTTGCTAATTTCTTAGTTAGTTTCTCAGGTACAAAATCCAAATGTTTAACCGAGGTTTGGTAGATGATAGGAAACTACCCTACCTCACAGTTAAGCATCATAACAATTCTATCTAGTTCACTTTGTGGCACCCCAACACGAAAAACTTCACTTTTTTGGTAATTGATACAGAGGCCAGACATTGCTTAAAAACAATAAAACATAAATTTCACTGTCCTCACACTCTTCTCATCATGCTCAATCAATAACATGGTATCGTCTCCATACTGGAGCTGTGATACCCCATGAGGAACCTCAACAATTTGATTAAATAAAATGGGGGATACAACGTAATGCAAATAATGTGATGTCCATCTCTAACCATACTTATTCAACTCAGTGGCTCAGAGTTTGTCACAATCACCTGTTCCATACCAAATCCTGCGACAACGCTCGATATGCAGTCTAGTTAACATGCGCATGGGATACCCGCAGAAGCATCCACTGGAGTTTGAGTTGATACACGCGTGTCGGATTTCATATAAATTATTTTGATATTTCCTCGTTTAAATTTAATTGAATTTTTTCATAACTCAAAATTTTATATAGTTTAAATTTTGTGCAAATATAGTACAAATTTTGAGAAAATTATATTTCGGCACCCACCAAAATTTCGAAAATCATGTTGAAATTTTAGTCCCTGCCACCTCATGTGACCCGCAAGTCATCACTGACCGTGCCTACGATCTCCTTTTACTTCTCTTATTTGGAGGAAGAATAGGCAAAAAGATCTTGATCGCAGTGAGCAGACACATCTTACAAATATACACTTAACTATGATAATTGGGGTGGAGATTTGGTGCACTTAAGTACCAATGATCCCATGTTTTTTTAATATATAAACATCATATTTCTGAGTACTAAAAACTTTTGAAAAAAATCTGGATTTAGCCAGCAAAGTATCCCACAAGCGTGCAAACTATCAATTAGAAAAATATGTATTTTAAACTGTACAAAAATGTTAAAAGTATGTGTCTGGGTATAGAGATTTTAAATCTCTAAAAAATCCGGACTTGGTCATTTTTGTTTAGCTCAGAATATGAACCGCCATTCCAAATTGAGATTTCACATGTTAATAAAAAATAATTTTCGATTTCTTCAATATGCATGGAGTACTGGAGCTCGGGAGGCAAAGATATTTCCGAGTAAAATAGACATGTCTATTGTACTGTATGAGGTGTCAAATATGAAAAATTTCCGTCTAGGGTTGCCGCTATCATGGCCTCCGAAATCGCCCTCAAGGTCGCCCTCGACGGGAACCCCAGCCTCCCCAAGAGTAAGCGCCCTCTCTCTCTCTCTCTCTCTCTCTCTCTCTCTCTCTCTCTCTCTCTCTCTCTCTCTCTCTCTCTCTCTCTCTCTCTCTCTCTCTCTACTGGCGAATTTCGGGTGGAGTTGGCTGCAAATCCTTAGTGTCCTTGCATTTTTCCAAGCGAAGTTTGATTTGTTCGATTTTGGGGAAACCCCAATTCTGAACTTGACGAAATCTAGTTAATTGCACCGATTTTGAGCCTCATCTGTATTCGATTTCAGAGATGGCGAGCAAGGTGGACCTGCGGGGAGCCAAGGACGCCAAGGGGAACACCGTGCTCCATTGCGCTGCTTTCGGGGGCTGCCTGGAGAGCTGCCGGTTCCTGGTGGAGGAATATGGGATTGATGTCAATGCGGTGTCCAAAACAGGTCCTGTAGGTGGAAAAAAAATTGTGTGCGTCCGTGGCAGGAAAAATAAAGTCGGTTTTTTTTAATCACCGGCATGTTCTATTGCCCCCTGTAGGTGGGACGCCGATGTCCTATGCTGCAAAAGAGGGGAATGTCCAGGTTATGAGGTTCCTTCTCGACTGCGGTGGCGACCCTTCGATGCCCGACGAGCGGGGCTCCACGCCGCTGCACGGTGCAGCACTCGGAGGTGCGCTTTCTCATTCTTGAGTGTATATATGGATACAGGCTCGATACACTTGACAGCGTGGCTTAGTGTTGCTGATAAGTTGGACCACCAACTAAAGTACTAACTGAAAATACAATGAAATGTAAATTGTGTGTTCTGTATATACTCTGGTTCTGATCTATCTAGATTTGCACCATTTTATTGTTTCCACCAGGGCACTGTGAGGCTGTAAAGCTATTGATGCCTTTTGATCCCCGTGGCATGGTTGCAGGAAGGCCGAGAAGGCTGCGGAGGAGTCATGGCGCATGTAGTGTAAGCAACCACCGATACCGGGCTGCTCGGAGAGAAGGAACAACAGAAAACTCTAGCTTGTTTCCTCTCACATATCCCTGAGACATCCCTTTAACGGCTACTAAGTACCCTACTAGTTGTAATAGCTAGGACTGCTCGTGTGTTAGGATGTCTTGCGCTCGCAAGCTAAACCAGCTTCAAACTGTGTGCTCGATCATGGGTCTCGATTTTGGCAGGTTACAGCGACGGAGACCTCATGCTTTTGGCATCTTAGTTATGTAGGATGATCTGTTGTAGATTTAGGTGGATGCTATACTATCCTGAGAGTCGCCAAACATTTCTCTGTATTTTGCGTCTGAGAACAGTGTTAGCTCAGGTGAAAAATGCATAGCTAGTGCTAATTGTTAGAGGAAGTAGAGTTTCTGTTCCAGCTCTATGTATCGGTCATCTGGGTCTTTCATCAGGTTGACAACCCATCTGGAAAACCTATTCACGGTGATCGATTTGAGAATTCTTGAAGACAAAATATCTAAAACTAGACGCATGCACTAGTTGCCTGAACATCTGAATCTCAGTCTCTTTCGGCCCAGCTTTGACTGATCACTGATGGGGTTCTTGCATCCTATATAACTAAGAAGTTCATCCCCACTAACATATTTCTCTAAACATGCAGCTATGCCACCTCAACGGTCCCACCAAATCAGCCATCTCCTGTCCACGTCATCCAATCCCATGCATGCATGTTGCCGCTGACCTGTTCAGGTTGTGCTAAAACTTTCACGTGGTATACTAATTGCCAGGTAATTGGAGCGTCTTCTGAAAAAGTTTCTCCCAAGAAAACAATAGCAACGCATTCAACTCAGAAGCAGAAATGCAGGCAGATGCTCGACTTCTCTCGAAGCAGCTTCTATTACGTTGGTGGGTTTAACTCCTCCACTAAATTTCCACTTCGATGATATTGTTACGTTTAATGACGTCTTTATGTTTTCTCTTCCCAACCAGGCAACCTGCAGGCAGCAAGGGGCACTACTCATCTCCAGAATAAAACGTAGCTAGAAGCACTTCTTCCTCCAATATCCTCTCCATCTTGTGAGAGTGACACCCGCTTCCTCTCCCCATGGTCAGTTGGTCACCTCCAGGACACAAATCCGCATAAAACTGCTTTTCTATGGGCGGCTTGGATGAGTTCTTGGCATGGAAGTCGCACCAGTACGGCGTTGTGTTGCCGGAGTTTCCAAACGTGAGCTCCTGAAGAAGGCGATGCCATTCTATAGCGGCAATACGGGACACCACCATCGCTTCCCAGGGCAGTTTACCCGCGCCAGCAGCTCTCGAGTTTGTCGTCCAGTTTCAGTCTTTCAGAAGGTACGATGCCGTCCTCGATACGGCGATTCTTACGATTCTAAGATGAAAATTTGTGATTATTTTAATATTTTTATGGATTATAAGAAAATACTAGACTGTTCACGTAGTATGAGGAGTAATATCAACGATTGTTTCTATTTTATGTGTGTGTCTATCGCTTACAGGGCTCTGCAAGAGTTTATCAGTGGCATGTATATCTTTAATGTATGCAGTGATTATCTCAAAGGACTATTTTCTACTACAACATCTATTAAAACAGAGGTCATATTCTTTCTTTGTTGGTTCCTACATTCAGCAGGCGATCTTTGGCTTCTTGGTTCCTACTTCATTATTATTATCGTACAATTTCTTTGCCACCCTATACTTGCACTGTTGCACATTATGCAGGTTCATACTTTCTCTACTAGGCTACTACAATATCCTAAGATCGCCACAGGTTCGGATTTTCCAGATCATAAATAAAATTGTCAATCTACTCCATTTGCTTTGTTCCTTTCTCATCCCGTGAATGGGACTAAAATAATTTGAGTTACAACTGCCTTACTCATCTGAAATCTTTATGCCCTATTATGATTAATCTTCATCTTAATTTTACTCTAAAAATGTCCGATAACTAACAAATGAAAACCTTATTTTTTTTAGATTGTAATATATGCTATTTTATTTCTTAAATATAAATATGCAAAGATCAAAATATTAGAAACGATTTTCTCCATTTGTAGTGGTGGAGCTGACCTAAAGCAATTGTGCATCTTCATCTTTTAGTGGAGCCGATAAAAATCAAACCAACATGTTCAACTCTTTATAAAACTACCTTTATTAATATATATTTTTGTACAGTTTATACCATGAATTATGATGTTTATCCATATGTTATGCAAATTTCATATTTTTTTGGTTCAACAACATAGACATTGTAGTTTAATTACTTTCCACTAATCATATGTAATACATATAAATATTTCTTTAGTTATGACCCTATTATCCCGCAACAACGTGCGGGGCATTATCTAGTTTACCTAGTCTGTGGACGCAGCACGCTGAAGCCAAAAGTAGAACCCTTGTGAAGTTGTGATCAAGTTGCGATGCGTGTGCGATCGATCCCCGTCTAGCGGTTGCTATTAGGAGTTAAGGACAGGTGCTCTCGTGTGTACAGATGCTATCAACTTCTGCAAAGTTTCAAACTGTGTTCAGCTACTTTACCGCCCTTCTCCCTCTAACTTTTCCTATGGTTTACTTCATAATCCTGAACTTTGATTTGGTTAAAAATATTAATCCTGAACTCTGAGAACCGTTCACAATACCCCTCGTTAATAGACCGATTCAACTATTCTTTTGTCCAATTCACTGGTTTCATGTCCAAAAAAGGAAATAAACTCCCTCCACTCTGGCTGTCCGACACATAGTATCGAGCTAATCTGTGGAGACGCAAACCTGACTCAAATATGCGATTCGGATGCGTCTCTGTGGACGCTGCGTGGACGTGCCGAGTGTTCGCTCCTATCTTGCGGATGTTTCGTCGGGCCCTAACAGCGACCCTGGCTCGATGCGTCTTCTCAGGTGCACCAGTGACTAGTGCCGCTGTGTCGCTTCGGCAGTCTGCGGCCACGCGATGCCTCGCCTGCCGAGCGGCCGCCGCCCACCTCTGTCAACGAAGTAATGACGATGCTACGTGTGCCACACCCCTCGTCTGCCTCCGGCATATATAAAGAGGGCACACGCTCGTCTTCCTCATCCACTCCTCAGAAACCCTAGCCGCCACAACCTCCACCGTAGCGCCGCCTAGCTCTTCCTGCGATGCAACCAGCCCCGCGAGGAACTCCAGGGCAGGTCCAGGAGGCCGGCGAGGTGGTCAAGGCCGCGGGCGTGGCCGCCCCCGGGCCGGGGCTGCCGAGGTGGAGCAGCTACGGCCCCACGGTCGCTATCGTCTGCGTTGTCGTCATCTTCACAAGAGGACCGGTGCTTCGAGTTCCTCCCCCGCATCGACGAGGACCCCCTTAGCATCAAGCGGCTCCCAGACAAGTCCGCAGAGTTCGTCGATACGGGAGGCCAGCTGCAACTTCTACCGGTGGCCTGTCGAGGTCTTGTTCGAGGGGCAGGGCAAGATGTACCTGCACACCGGGTGAGACAAGTTCGCCCGCGACCTTGCTCTCGAGCCCGGCTGCCAGCTCACCTTCCTCTACGAGGGGGACGGCGAGATGATCGTCAAGGTGTTCGACGACACATCCTGCCGCAGGCACTACCACACTGGCGAGTCCGGCTCGGACACTGACAGTTAGAACCGTCAGAGTGTTCTTTCTTTGCAGCGAATATGGCCATGGGCCAATTGAAGCCCCGCTAGTGGCGGTTTCTAGATGTTCGTCCTCGAAAGGACCAACAGGGCTATCGTTACAATCTGGATTTTCCAATTTGGGTGACTTGAGAGTGCCTGAGAGTGTTCTTTCTTGGCAGCAAACGAAATCTGTGATGCCAACACTAGTTATATTTTCTCATTTTGCAATGTTTTAACTATGTATTAGGTTGTGTAAACCCTGTTCGAGACTATGTATTGTAAAACCATGTTCCCAATTATGTATTAGTTTGTGTAATGTTTACAACTATGTTTAAATGAGAAAGAGAAAAAAAAGTTAGAAGAATAATATGTGTCAGGTCGCTGGTGGCAACCCCAAGTGCAAACGAACACACGGAAAAAATGACCATTTTCACGTTTGGCCCGCGGACGCCATGCCGCCCAGGGCGACCGTTTGCGTCGGGGGTATCTCCAGCGGTGCGGACGCATCGGAGACAACGTCAAGGTCGTTAATGGTGGTTTAACGTCCCGTCGAGGCCTTCTGCCGGCGATTACCGGTTCCCGCGCGACGATGGTCGTTCCCGCGCTTGCCCAATACATTGGTCGTTGGCCTTTCGCGTGCGCGGGAAACGACCTTCACGCCAACGCCGTTTCCCGCCCCGCTGTGGCTATATATGGTGGACACTGGCGGGGATGACGGGCACACCTCAAGCTAAACCCTACCATCCATCCATGGCCGAGCACAACCTTAGCTAGGATGAGGTTGTTCACATGTGCCGCCAAGCCCACCCCGAGGACGAGCAGCTAGTCGATGACGCTTTTCAGGCCAACTAGCTGGGCCTAGAGGCGACGGAGGCGGAGGCGGCAAGGCGCGCGCAACTCCATGAGCACCTCGCTGCGGCCAGAGCGGAAATCGCCGGTGCCAGGGCCTAGCTCGCCGAGGCCAGGGCGGCGCTCGCGGTCGCCGCCGCCGACGATGTACCCTGCCGCTTCGAGTGCGCCGGCGACCAGCGGATTCTGGTCACGTCCTTCGAGACCCTAGCTGGGGACGCCCAACGCCGTCAGACTTAGGTAGCGGAGGAGGAAGCCCACAGCTATGCGGTCATCATGGCTCGGGGGTACATGTGCTCCACCCTGGATTCGCTCCAGCGGGCGGCCAGTAGTAGGCCACGCGATTGCGAATAACCCAGGCCGTGGTAGGCCGCACGATGGCGAGTAGGTACGGCTAGTTTTAGGTTAACTCGATTAACCATCTCTGTAAAGATGGTTTTTTGGCCAATCAATAGTAATGAACAGATATTAATGAACAGATATTATGTTTACGTAGTCACTGCCAACCGGGCTCGGATGCAACCACCGCGGACACTTTCCGCGACCGTGCATCGTCCGCGGAGACGGAAACCTGACTGCCGTGGACAGACCAGTCATTTTGCATCACCCTGCTGGAGCAGGACCCAGACGTATTTTCAGTCACAGGCTTCCGTTTCCATCGCGCCATTTTTTTGGACCCGTTTCGCGCCAGATACATCGCCTCCTTCCCCACCACATTCCTCTTCCGTTCTCCCCCAAACCCCACCCTAGAACTGTAGAACCTTCCGCCGCCGCAGCAGCAGGCCAGCAGCCATGGCCTCCTCCCCGTCCAACGTCGCCCTCAAGGCCGCCTTCGACGGCAAGATCCGCCTCCTCAAGAGTAAGCGCCGCCGCCTCTCTCTCTCTCTCTCTCTCTCTCTCTCTCCGTTGATGGAGCTCTGTAGCATGTACGATCGATTCGCCCCCCTTCTTTTGAACACTCGCGTGGTGAACGCGCCGTAAAGACGAATTGGGGGTGGGGCGGTTGCAAATCAAGGCATTTCCTTCGGATTTGGGGCGGGGCGGTTGCCGTTTTTTCTCGGAAAACCTCGATCTGTTCATTTAGGACGAAACCCTCCAAAAACATTTTGAAGGAAGGAACCCTACATTCGAGACTCGGCAGTCTCACTTCGCAGAATAGTTTCGAGAAACCCTAGATTGTGCTGCCTGATTCTCACTTGTTCTTCTGATAGGAATGGCGAAGAGGGTGGACTTGCGGAGAGCCAAGGACGCGGAAGGCCAAACCGCGCTTCATTTCGCTGCCGGCAACGGGCACCTGGACATGTGCAAGTTCCTGGTGGAGGAATCAGGGCTCGATGTCAATTCCGCGAGGAAAACAGGTGCGCACGCCTATCTCAAGTCCCGTGCATCCATTCCAGGAATGCTTGTTTCTACGAGTAGTACTACTAAGAAAAAGAAAATGCCGTGTTCCCCTTGTAGGTGAGACACCGATGTTCTACGCCGCGCTTGGGGGGAAGGTCCAGGTTATGAGGTACCTTCTTGACCATGGCGCCGACCCCGCGATGCCTCAAGAGAGGGGCTCCACGCCGCTGCATAATGCAGCGGAGGAAGGTGGGCTTTCTCATGCATCCTTCAGTTTGCTCTCGGTACCTGGAATTTAGGGAATGATATTGCTTGTGTAAGAAGGAGTTGCTCTGTAGATGCTCTGGTGTTGATATATTTGGGTTTGCGCTATGTTTGCTGTGCCTCCAGGACACTTGGAGGCCGTAAGGCTACTGCTGTCCAAAGGAGTTCATGTGGATCCTATGGATCATCGGGGTGCGCCGTTGCATTTGGCGGCTTCAAAGGACCGTGTTGAGGTCGTGAAGGTTCTGCTGGAGCATGGTGCTGATGTAAGTTTGTCTATTCCTTAGTCGGCTAATCGAATGCACGTTGTAAATTGGAAAGCCAAATGCGATAAACTGTTCCTGAATTGATGATGTAATTCTTCATTCTTGGACGCACATGAGCATACTTCCAAGCCTCATATTGGAATGTACTTTCATGTGACCTAACTGATTCCTTTCAAAACTATGATTTATTTCTCTTTTCAGCCCAGCAGAGTGGCTAATCACATCTTCTCACCGCTCATGATGGCTATTTGTGGGCAGTCCTTGAAATGCATGAAGCTGCTGATTGAGGTACAATAACTTACCTGCTTGATGTAATATCTTATGCTTTTTTATGTTTGAACCTGTCCTGATTTTGTAGAGCAACTTGCTTTTTTTCTGGTTCAGTGTGTTATGGTTACTTCTATAAATCCTATCTCTAAAGCTTTTGTTACTTTTATTCGCAGGCTGGTGCTGATGTGAATGCTCATGGTTACTCTGGACCAACTGCGTTGACAGAGGCAGTTGATGATGGCTTAACCGACTTTGTCAAGCTGCTGCTTGAGGCTGGAGCTGACCCTAACATTCCTAACCAGGTAACTTACAGTTCTATCCACATTTCTCTGTTTACTATCTTTTATGCTTCCAGAGTTCCATCCTTGACCACTTTCTCCTTGCATATGTCAAGCAAACACTGTTCAGTAGGTCTGTATTCGAGTGCATACCTTTTGGTTAGCTTCAGAGTTCAGACTGCACTAGCCTAGCAAGACATCCAAGATTGCAGCTCACAGTTATATCACCAGAATAATGATACTAGTATGCCACTGAATTCTGTTTTTAAGTGTTTCTCGAAACACATGTACTATCTTTTTATTTGTCCTTGTGACCTTTAATGTAAACCGAGTTGCACTGTGTGTGGAGGCTTGTCCATCCTTCTGGTTTTATTATATTGCAGGTGTTTCATACAAAAAAGTTTCTGTGTAATCCCGTGTACTTTTATTGCTAGTACTGGTCAGACAGACTAGGATTCATGAGGGATTTTTTGTCTAGCCTTCCTTTAAATTCGGATAAGTTCATTAGCAGTGTCTAGAACTTTACTACCACCCGGATGAATTCAAGACTATATCGTTCTCTTAATACTTTTTTTTGTGAAAAAACCAATAATCTAATGAGGTTAATCACTTTTGTCTTCTCATGCTTGATTATATAACATCTTCTGTTATGTTTGACGATGCAGCATGGCGCAATTCCAATCAAGGTAGCAGCAGCTCGTGGCCAACGTGAGCTTGTTGAAATGCTGTTTCCTAGGACAAAACCAATTCCATCTTTACCAGTTTGGAGTGTTGATGGGATAATGAATACTGATATATTTCCACATATCGAGCCTCAGGTGTGTAGATGATTTCTTCGTTACTTCATTCTACCATAGCCTGTGTTAGTGAAATTGCATGTTCTGTTCCTATTTTATTATATTTAAATTGCAGTAATTTGTTATGATGCGCCCATTTTCCTGGCAGTACCCACACTCGTGATACATGTTTACATGCATGGATCCAACCTGTTTTACGATGTATCATTGGTCCATTAATAGTGTCCACTTTGATATCGCTAGAAAAACAGGGCAATAAACTATGATGACATTGTGGAAACTTTAGCCCCTGTTTGTTCTGCAAGCCTGCATGTTCTTGGTGAAAATTTAAGAACTGGTAAAAGAAAGTATATTATCTGCATTTGTAAGAACCCAGTGGTACAGGCACTCACTAAGTATATTATCTGCATATAGGATGGGCGATGTTACACCTAGATATATTTATGTATTAAAATTTGATTTGTCGTTTTGTTAATCCAAATTTGCAAAGCTTAGTGCAAACAGTGTATATGCTTATTATTGCTTGATTTGAGACAAAGAGTGTTACTTTCATTTTTTAACTGTAACACTTATTGTGCTGTTGGAACCTGTCTTACACTATACGTGTCTATACTTGAACATGGTACTGTGTTCAGGACGCACTTCCTGTGGAACAGCGAATAGCTGATTTGAAGGCACAAGGAAAGGAAGCGTTTGGAAAGGGGGACTACCTTACAGCGATTTATTTCTATGGCCTGGTAAATGCTCTGAATCATCTGTTATATGTTTTGAAATCAGGTTTGGGGTTGAACATGTATTGGCTTGTAGTTTCTATTAGATTTGTTTTACGAGTACTAGATTTTCTGAATGATGGTTCATTGGACTGACTGGTGGTTCATGTCCAAATTTCTGTAGAAGTATAGTTGCCTTACGGCAGATGGTTTGGTGATAACATTGCACCTAATAGGATAGACCAAATGTTTACCACTTTATCTGGAACCATCATCAACTTATCTGTAGTTTTGTTAGATCAGATGAGTTGTTAAACTAATGAAAAGACATTGACATGCAGTATGCTTTGGTAGAGCCTGTTAGATTCACTTACCGCGACACCAACCAGACACACAAAGCTGATCATGTGGATCGTAATTGCAGATAATGGAGATAGACCCACTTGATGCCACAATGTATGCCAACCGGAGCCTATGCTGGCTGCGGATGCGCGAAGGGGACAGAGCTTTGGAAGATGCGCGACAGTGCAAAATGATGCAGCCCAGTTGGTCCAAGGCATGGTACCGTGAGGGCAAAGCTCTCAGTTTCATGGAGGTATATAGCTAGCTAGCTGTTATATGTCGAATTCTACGCTCAGCAATCTGATTCAGTATTTCCAACTGTAATGCCCTCTCGTGGTATTTTTTTGATATGCAGGATTACAAAGGAGCAGCTGATGCGTTCATGATAGCACGACAACTCGACCCCAAGAGCGAGGAGATTACCGAAGCGTTAAGGTAGCAATGCTGGTCACATTCCCGATTTGCCAAGTGCATCTTTTCATGGAGGAAGATGAACATCTGACTCCCTCTAAAATCTGCCGATGGTGGATATGTTATCTGAGACCTTTTGATTGTTGCGACTTGCTTGCAGGGAGGCCGTCAAGGCTATGGAGGATCTGCACGTGTAATATAAGCAACTGGTGATACCGGGTTGCTCGAAGGGAAGGAAGAACGGAAAACTTTCTCGCTTAGTTCTTTTCGCATCTCTGTAACGACCCTGCTGTATATATATCCCTTTACCGGAATACCGGATGCTACCCAAATAGTACCAGTAGTTACTAGTTATGACTGCTCAATCAGAGGTCTCAATTTTGGCAGGTTATGGTGCCGAGACCTCTTGTGCTGTATATATAGGATCATGGATAGTATATATAGATGGATCATGGATAGTCTGATGTAACAAGTCGTTGGAATGTTCCTTTGGAATGAGAATGATGGTAGTGAAAGGTGAAAAGTTGCATAGCTAGCCGAGTGGACTTGCTCCAAGGTTGTTAGTATCAAGATACCATGTAGTATCTGTTTTATTGTAAGCTGTATAGTACCGTAGTATCATGATGATACTATGAAATTTTATTTTTATTTAAAAAAGATGTATACATTATTAATAAGTTATCTCAAATAAATTCAAATATAACTTTTAATTTGAAATGAGCATCAGGGTGCTTTTTTCACTTGGGTGCATATCCAACCGTGTGCACCCTTTATTTAAAATGCATTTTAACATATTAAAAGATGTTAAACAAATACAAAAAATATCCTTTGTATATCTTGACATGTTACATGCTCATGAAGTTATTTCAGCAAATTCTGACACGTTTTGTGCCATATGAAAAAAAGATCAATTTTGGTACTAAAAAGATAAAGATGTCAGTTTTATGTGAAACTTTACGTGCATACATAGAACATGTCCTAAATGTGATTTTTTTTCTCCAATTTTTCAATTTTTTTAAAGTATGTTTTGTATATATCAGGTGCATATTCACCCGGGATTAGTTTTGAGTTTTTGATATTCTATATCTTTCATAGAATCTCATCATATAAATGATATATTTAAATAATATAAATATGAGCTAACACCTCCTATGCATCATAACTAATTACGAACCCACTAAACAAAAAAAGAATGTCTATGCTTCATCGTCGTATAAACAAATGTCTAGTTAACTGCCCAGTTTGAAGTTAGACTACTTATAGTTGAAGGAGTAACATCACACGCCACAAAATATTTTGGTGACATGGAATGATAATAAATGAAGAAAGAGATTGAGGTGACAATTCACACTTTTCAAAATATGATGAGTCTACAATCAAATATAGCATGCATGACACCATATATATGTAACTACACACTATGAAGGTAGTAACCTGCACCATATTACTACTTTATGTTACTTTCCATTATAAATAGTTTTAGAGGGTTAGCATCCTAAACATGATGCGTAGGGGCTTATTTGGCGAAAAGCGTTGTTGGCTCCGGAGGGTTAGTGCTGTCACCATTTTTAAAAAGACATTTTTAGAATTCATCAAAAAATCTAAAAATAATTCTAGAGATTGTCGGTGATACATCTCGCAATCATGCAAAATCTAAATCTAATTTTTTTTAAATTTTGTGCTAGACAAAAATGACAAAATCTCATATGTTTTGGAGATTTGAAAATATACTACTCAGATCTATAGTTTTGTCATTTTTGTGTAGCTTATAATATAGAGTATTTTAATTTAATATTTTACACGTCTGTAGGACACTATTGATTATATGCAGATTTTTTTTCAGATTTTGTAAAACTAAAAAATATGATATTTTTTTTAAGATGAGATTACTAGTGCCCCAAATCTCCGTCTCTTATTATTATTATTTTTTTTTTTGGAGAGAACTTCAACCTTTATTAATTCAAACCAATCTGGTTACAATCAGCAATCATGCTGTCAACTAAAAAATCCGGGCAAACCCCAGTCCACTCATGCGTTACATTGTCAGCGCAAGCCAACCTTGCACATACATGGGCCACTGTATTACCTGACCTACCAACAAAAATCAAAGAAAACTTCTGGAACAAAAGCCTAAACGAATTTATTTCATCCAGCAGAGGTGCTACTTCTGTCCTCTCCCTGGTTCTAGCTTCCCAACACCTCACGAGCTCCTGGCAGTCTGTTTCAAACACAACTTCCTGGAACCCCCTGGCACGTGCGAAGATTACCGCGTCTCGAAGCGCTAACGCTTCCGCAATGAACGGGTCTCGGACACCTGAATGGACCATCGCCCAGGCTCCTCTGAAACCCATCTCATCTCGGGCCACACCACCACTTCCTGCTCTACCTTCTGCAGCACAAATCGCCCCATCAGAGTTAATTTTCACCACTCTCCCCTCCGGGGGTTTCCATGTGCACACAGGCTTTGCTAGTTGCCTAGGTGTTGCCGTCTTCGGCAAAACGATCTCCAAGAGATCTTGCTCAATCAACTCCACACTTTTGGCTGGTACAAACCCCTCCGAGCCATGCACCACTCTATTTCTGGAATCCCAAATGGCCGCCATCACGGATATCATCTGTGCCTGTTCCTTCGGCCGTAACCATCCTTCACAAAGGATATCAGCTGTCCACGTCTCCGGGTGGAGCCGGGGCAATCGTAGATGAAACACATCATTTGCTGCCAACCAAAATTGACGCGCATGAGAACACTCCAACAATGCATGCATCAAAGTTTCTGGAGCTGCTTTGCATATCCCACAAGTGGCGTTCGCTCTGACATGCCGCTGGGTGAGAGTCGAGTAATCAGGCAAAATGCCGCGTAAAACTCTCCACCAAAAGGCGCGCACTCTGGGTACCACCGCAAGCTTCCATAACTTCTTCCAAACCTCTTCCTTCTCATCAGACGACGAGGCCTCGTCGCTGATCATATGCTTAGCCACTAGGGCTTGGTATGCAGACCGAACTGAGTACACTCCCGACTTCTCGAGGGCCCATGCTGTCCAGTCTGCACCTTCAGAATTCCTAAGTGGAATCTGTTTTATGATCTCAACATCAATAGGGAAAAAATTAGCCTCCAAAACCTCCCAGTTCCACGAGTGGGTTTCAGAGCTAATAAGGTCACTAACCAGCTCGGCTGTACCATCTTCTTTCCTGCCTAGCGGTTTCATATGTTGAGCTCCCGGCATCCAATTATCATTCCAAATGGACACAGAGCTACCTGCACCAATCCTCTTAATAATCCCATGTTGTAACGCCTCTCTGCCTGCAATAATAGCCCGCCACGTACGTGATGCAGTTTTGGGTACTGTCGCTGACATAAAGTCCTTGTCATGGAAGTATCGGCTACGCAAGACTTGGGCGCACAAAGAGTCTGGTGATGCCATTAATCTCCACCCTTGTTTTCCTAGGAGAGCAAGGTTAAACAGGTGGTAATCTCGGAATCCCATTCCTCCTTTTCCTTTTGGTATAGACATTTTGTCCCAAGAGAGCCAATGCATGGATCTCTTATCCAAATTTCCACTCCACCAAAACTTGGCCGTCATAGAAGAAAATTTCTGGCACGTGCCTTTGGATAACTAAAAAACACTCATGCAGTAAGTTGATTTGGCCTGTACAACCGATTTAATCCAGACCTCCTTCCCTGGGTATGATAGCATTCTTGCACAGCCATTCATACTACTCCTCATATTCTCCCCAAGATATTCAAACTCACCGCTCGTAAGGCGACCAACAGCCGTCGGCAACCCCAAATATTTCTCACTGAAAGCTTCGACATTTATGTCCAGAACATTCTTCATAGCTGCTCTTTGGACATCAGTCGTACAGGGGCTAAAAAAGATAGAGCTTTTCTCCCTATTCACCAGCTGCCCGGACGCCTCATTGTAGATACGTAAAATTTCATTGAGACGCGTTGCACTGGACACCGTCGCATTAATGAATATGAGGCTATCATCAGCGAACAGTAAATCAGGGTGCCCTATGACAAACCCGGATACCTCGATCAATTGGACCCAATTGGAAATGGTTCAACAAAACTGAAAACCCCTCAGAGCAAAGCAAAAAGAGGTACGGTGACATGGGGTCTCCCTGGCGTAGCCCTCGTGTTGGAGAGAACTGAGGTAGCAGCTCACCATTAACCTTAACAGAGAAGCGGACTGAGGTCACAAACCTCATGATCAGCTGCACCATACGCACTGGGAATCCAAGCTTCAGTAACATGGCTTCAAGAAAAGGCCATTCGACCCGATCGTAAACCTTCATCATGTCGAGTTTCACTGCACACATACCTTTCTTTCCCCTCTTATTTCTTTTCATTATGTGTATACACTCAAAGGCAACTAGGGCATTGTCGGTGATTAGTCGCCCAGGTACAAACGCACTTTGCTCTTTGCTAATAACTTCTTCCAGCCACGGCCGCATCCGGTTTGCAACAGCCTTTGCACACAGCTTGTACAAAACAGTACAAAGCGAGATCGGCCGAAATTGTTTAATGGACTGAGGGTGCCGAACCTTAGGTATCAAAACTATTGCTGTATCATTCATGTTCGGTAACCACTCCCCGCCATTCATTATGCCGAGAATAGCATGAACCAGATCCTCCCTAACAAGATTCCAGTGCCGCTGAAAAAATCCAGCAGTGAAGCCATCCACACCCGGCGACTTGGAAGGGTGCATCTGGAACAGTGCCAATTTGATTTCCTCCTCCGTATACTCCATGTCCATGGCTTCTCGAGCAGCCACCTCTAGCCTTTCTGGGACAAGGCCAAGCAAATCATCCATCACCGGTGCGCCTTGTGATGTATACAACTGAGTATAGAAGCCCTGTACCTCAGCATGAATTGCACCCTCATCATCACATAGACTCCTGTCACTTCTGTGCAAGGATGTAATTTTATTCATACGCTTCCTCTGAGCTACACGCGCATGGAAGAAAGCCGTGTTACGATCACCAGCTTTCAACCAGGATACTCGAGACCGTTGCTTAATCCATACTTCCTCTTGGTATAACACTTCCTTAATACGTTCCATTAAGCGTTGTTCCTCTGGAGATGGTCCGCGCCCTAAAGAGGCCCTTCTCACTCTTTCTAGATTCTTCCGTAGGTCAGCTAGTTTCTTTTTGAAATTACCAAACGTAACTGAACCCCACATACGAAGACCAGATTGCATTCCTTGCAGTGTACGCACAAGCCCCTGCACACCCACACCTCTATCTTCTGAGTTCCACAAGTCAGCAACCACCCGGTCATAATCTCCATGGGTTTGCCACACATTCTCATACCTGAAGCCCTGAGCCGGCCTAGGAGTAACTCGTTGCTGGCGCAGTTCTGTCAGGAGGAGACAGTGATCAGATTCAACTGTACTTATGTGTCGAACTTTGATTACAGGAAACACCTGTGCCAAGGCCGCATTGCCGAGTGCCCTATCCAGCCGAGCCTTAACATTGGCATCACCCATCTGCCTATTGTCCCATGTATACGGCAACCCTGAGTAACCAAGATCAAAAAGCTCACAATCGTCTAGTGCCTCCCGAAAAGGTCTCATTTGCCACTCCTCTTTCACAACTTCACTAAAGTGCTCCGCTGCAAAAAGGGTTTCATTATAATCCCCTACACACAGCCACGGATAACTCCGGATACCATGTAAACGCCGAAGTAGCGTCCAGCTCTGATGTCGATTTTCTCGACGAGGTTTATTTGGACGTAATTCTAGTATACAATTTTCATCTTCATCACAAAAGTGAAAAGAAAAAGAGCAGGAGTCCGAGTCGAT
>NC_061512.1:23645409-23717080 GCF_022539505.1 Lolium rigidum | reverse complement strand
TGGCGGCGTACGCGCCAAGCCTGTCTGACGAGGCGGCCATGTCCTACCTGAGCAGAAGCCATGGGCATCTTCGTCACGCCGCCGTGCTTGTCGACAGGGAAGGCGTCAGCCACGCGATGAGCATGGATGACGCGTTCAGAGCTGCAATTCTGGCTGCGCGTCTCCCTAGCGACGCAGCCCGCGAGGCCCAGTTTTGGTTCATGGTTAACTGCGCTCCTACTGATGCTTTTCTGTCAAGGCATGGAATTTGTGGCCACCAATCGGCCTTTGGATTGTCGGACCTGAGCTCACAGAGCAATGCATCGACTGTAATACTCGACTTTGTGAAGTCGGCCGTGTCCAATTTACCTCTTACTCTGCCGACGCCAAGCTCACTGATCCTAAGCCGAGGAGCATATAGAGCATTGAGGATCAAGATGCATGGCTTCAAGATGGAACAGGAGTTTTGCCTCAATGTAGTGAACCTGGCAATCGAGAAGCTTTTCTCTCAGTTTGGGGTAATATTACTTACTCGTTCCCTTATTTTTCTTTTTCTTTGTGGCTGATTTATTTATATCTTGCTTTCTCTTCTGCATGCTGCATCTGTAGTAACATGGTGTTAATCTGCATTGTTCAGGAAACTTATCAGATTCATCTGCTATGTGGCCAAACTTTGCTCACTTTGCGTTCTGGTAGCTATTATCACGTCAACTTCCTGGCATCTCGCGAAGGAGAGCCTAATCAGCTGTTTTTCGCCGAAGTCCGTGCTTCACTTAAGGGTGTGGATGACGTGACCTTGTGCTGTCCCGTGGCATTGTCAGGAAGAACTGGTATGCCAAGTTATTTGTTGTTTTGTAAAGAGCTTGTTTAGGTGTTTATTTAGTATTCCTTTTACAGAATGGGTTTCTGATACTAAAAGAGAAGAGTGGGCAGAAATTAGAAGTAAAAATGCGCAGATCAATTAACTGCAGTTACATTGAATTTCATTTTGGATCGAACATGGAGTTTCTAATTTCAGATTATCTAATATATGGTTTGAGTATTAATTAGTAACTGAACTTTCATCAGGACTTATTTTTTAAGACCAAAAAATTGCAACGGGTTTACTCGCGACATGATTTTTGTTTTTGTTTTTCTAAGATTAAGTATAGCTTTGTAGAGAGCCTGTTTATGTAGGATTACTTTTACAGAACGCATTTCTGATTCTAAATGAGAAGAGTAGGCAGAAATTAGAAATAACACAGGTCAATACTGCAGTTACACTGAATTTAATTTTGTATTGAATAGGGAGTTTCTAATTTCAGATTATGTAATTGGGTTTGAGCAACTGAACTTTCACTTTCACATTAGACGGGACCTAGAGTTTTGTAAGATTAATTGCGTGGCAAGCACATTTTTGCCGAAACATCTAAGTTTGTAGGGAACATGTTTAGTACAGTTATATTCCAACTGATCTTAAAACAAGGTGACAGTTTGTGTATATCCTCCATTGAATATGAAATTTTGAAAAATATAATACATCATTTTACTGGTAAGTGCATTCTTGCACTGCGATCCAAGCTAATTTTGCTTTCCTGGTAATCATCAGGTGGATGCTTTGCTTGCGAGTTCAAGGGAATGAAACTCATCCATCCTGTTCAAGAGGAGTTCAATGGACAACTCGACCACATTAAGGACAGAGACCCAAAAATGGTTGAACTATTCAGGAAAGACCCTACCACAGGGTTGAATGTACCACTGTTTGATGATTACATCTTCTTTGAAACTGACCAGCACCCAGAGGTTACAGCCTTCCTGGAGATTAACTACTCTGGCATGAGTGATGATCAGATTGACCTGAGTCTTTTGTGGTTCGAAAACTACCTGCCCTAAGCTGTGTTTTTTGTATGCACGTAGTCGAGGTACCTCAAAGCAATTATAATGAACGCTCAAGAGAACGCATGATCTGCAAAGTAAATAGCCAGCCATTGTGCCAGAGCAAAAGACGTACCAGTGCAGTGGCCGCTTCCTATATGCCCTCTGGAATGCATGAAAGGAATGTAACCGCTGCATTTTCACTGGATGCCTTCTTACTTATTCTGAAGTGGCGGACATCGCAAGCAAAAACATTCTCCAGCGTGATCGAGCTTTCAACGGCTTCGGGCCGACCATCCCGGCTGAGCCAGATCGTAATCTGTATATTCCCACCTTAGCATAAATATGTCTTCCCACCTTAGCATAAATATGTCTTTTTTGTACAGTTTGGTTTCGTTTCCCTCTTGCTAAATGAAAAGGCATGTTGGTTGCTCCAAAAAAAATTGTTGGTCTTACACTTAAAAAAATTGGGTGAAAAGTGTTGAAGGGCTCACCACAACAAATCCAAAAGCCTATTTGAATCACAACTATGCGCTCATTTTAAGAGTTACTAGTAGAATTTGATCAGATGTATCATGTATGCATTGTTTTCTCCCATTACAAATGTTGGGTTAGAGGAGGCCCACATGTCAATCCGTTGACCCCAGATCTATCGATTCATCACACAGCCACAGGCCACAGCGACAGCACGGCTCCTACAAAGATTCTGCACCTCCTTCGCTACCGAATCCTATACCCACCCATTATCAAGCTTCTTCTAGATCTGAGATCTCCCAGCTCCCATTCATCGGCCCAGGCACCCGCGCGGCGCCGGCCGCCACAACTTCCCCATCTAGCCGCCGGCGCCGGCCAGGCTCGGTGGCTGCTGCCTCTACAACGCCGGAGGTGGCGTCCAGTTTCTGGTGAGGTCCGCCGTCCACGTATTACTCGCCGCTGCTGCGTTGCCGGCCCCGCCTGAAGGCGAGCTCGTCAAGGCCCCGATGCTGTTCCGACGGATCCGGTAACGGTCGCTGCAAACTGTATTTTGACTTGTCATTGTTAACAGATCTCACTATCTCAGGGCTCTGTCTATACACGCCTGGCTCACACCGTCCTCCTCCCCGTTGATTCTGCAGTGAGTGAGCACCTGCTCTTCCGCGTGTGTCGCCGGGGTTTCCTGTGAGCGTTCCATCGACGGGGATGTTGGTCACCGTGGCGATCGGGCCACTGGTGTAGGGAAATATTGTTGATACACTGCTTCGTCGAGCTAACAATGCAGATCTCGCCGTTGTACCCATCGTTGGAGTGGGGGACCTTGGCAAGACCACAATTGATAGCGCAGCTCATATAAAATGGAATTCAGAAGCATTCCCAGTTGCTGCTCTGGGTCTGTGTGTCTGATAACTTTGATTTGAATTCCATGGCTAAGAGTATAGGTGGAGCATCTTCCAATAAGAATGAGGATACAGACAAACCACCACTGGGCAGACGACAGAAGTTGGTCAGTCAGCAGAGGTATCGCATCGTGTTGGATGGTGTAGAGAGGTCCGTAAGTGGGAAAGGCGTGGTAGTACACCAACTCGTGATAAACGAGTTGCTGAAATAATAGGCGCAGGACTGCAGATACAGCCCACAATCTCAGTGTTTTGGAGGATAGCTTAATAACAGAAATTAGTGAGGCTACATCATTTAGTTCAAAGAAAGAAAAGCCTGCCGGGGAAGATAGTCTTGAAACCATGACAAATCACATCTTTTATGAGATGGCCTCGAGGCTATGTTTTCTAGACGTAGATGAATTTAAATTTGATGACGGCAATGAGTGTTATTCGGAACTACATGCATAATCCGTGACCTTATGCGTGATACTGCAATGTTTATTAAGGAGAAATAATGCGTTGTTGCAACTTTGGGGCCAATTCAGATCATATACTTCATCTTTCGAACCAAATCTGCATTCTTGAAAACAGGAAGAAGGCGGTGCTGGAAGAACAAACAACGGTGCTTATCGTGGCTAGGATGCGGATTCGTATTGAAGAAGAGCGATTTGGTTCTGAAGATGAAGTATATGATTGAATTGGTTCCTTAGTTGCAACAGCACATTCTATTTCCATAATGGACATTGCAATATCATGCATAAGATCATGGATTTTGCATGTAGTTCTGGAAAAATACTCTCTAACGTCATTAAATTTAAAAAATCATCTATGTCCAAAAAGAATGACCTTGAGGATAACTCATCAAAAATATTCTTTCCAATGGTTTTGAAACTATCTTTCTTGCTTTCATGGATAAAGCTATTTACGATCCATAGTTGGATCAGCTTATCCACATCAATCTTGTAATCCGTGGGAAATAAAACACAAAAAGCGAAACACTGCTTTATGTGTGATGGCAAGTCGTTGTAGCTAAGCTTTAGCATTGGCAAGTTTCCTCGGTGCAAATCTTGCTTCTAGATGATATAGCCTTCCGTTCACCCACACTCATTTCGGTATGAAGTAGAGCCTACTATGATTACTGCTGAAGGACTCACATAGCATCTCTTGACAATCTCACCAACCATCTTGACTAGCTCGGCACGCTTTTCTTTCTTCAAACTAAATGCTCCAGCCTCAATAATTTCCTTTATGAAGCTATCCTCCAAAACATTGATATTGTAGTCTGCACCCGTTATTTCAGCAACTCGTTTATCACGAATTGTTGTCAACACTGCACTAACACTTTCAACCATCATGAAGAGGCAAACACTGCTATGGGTAGTTTTATGGAATGTTCATTGCAGAATCTGTCAAAATACAGGTCTTTGCATGCCTTGAAGCTCAGTATGCAAATATAACCATTTCTACTAAGACCAAAGTATCTGCGTCTCCTGATGTACCTTGAGCTCATTCTATCCAAGCACTTCATAACCTGCAAATGTTGGACCTTTCCCACTGCTCTTGTCTTGATTGACTTCCGAGGCAAATGAAGTATATGGCTTCCGTACTCACCTCTACACTCATGGATGTACGGAGTTAAAAATCATGCCTCCAAAAGTAGGAAGACTCACTAAGCTGCAGACTCTTACCTGCTTTGTAGCGGCAGTTATGCGCCAGTGATGTTGCAGATCTTGAGCATTTAAACCTTGGTGGTCAGCAACTAGAGCTATATCAGGTAGAGAATATTGCTATAGAAGCAGAGGCAAGAGTGGCAAATCTTGGAAACAAGAAGGATTCAGAGAACTGACATTAAGATGGTCTTCTGTTCGTGACAGCAAGGTGCTCACAATTTCGAACCTCATGATAGGCTGCAAGTTCTGAAGATATATTCTTATGGAGGAAAGTGCATGGGTATGTTGCAAAACATGGTTGAAATCCATCGTTTTCATTGTGAAATATTACCAGTTTTGTTCAGTTGTGATCTTTCACCTGTCCAAAACTGAAGCAGCTTACGCTAGAACATCTGGTGGATTCTGAGAGATGGTGGGAAGTAAATGAGAGGCAAGAACAGATATAGTTGGTATGCTTGAGAAGTTGTTTGTTAGATATTGTGGGTGGCTATAGTGGGAAATAAATGAAACCAGAATCTCCCTCTTACAGTTATGAAATGCGAATGCTGCAACTCATTCTTTGGATCAAGTGCACTACAGCCGTGGAACTATTTTGTGCATCTTGAAGATTTGGAAATTGATACATGTGTTGTTCTTGTCCACTGGCCAGAGAAAGATGTACCACAGGTGAACAACGGCTTGTAATTAAAGGCTGTCATGCTATAAAGAAGCTCCTTAGATGCCTGCAGCAGCAACTGGGCAGCATCAACATGAAAAATCTTGATTTTCATTATGAAGGTATGCATGCATTTCTATCTTTGCCATATTTCACCAACAAATGCAAACCTTGATCACATGTACTACGTCTCTTTCGTTAGCATTATCATTTTGTTTGAAGATGAGAAAGAGCAATATGGTAGCAGTATCACATGATTATGATATTTGTAACTTCATGAAAAAAATCATATTTAGTAGTTTTAAAAATTACAAAAAAATATGTACATGTAGGATAGATTGAAACAAATAGATGTGGACTTTTGTAAAACAAAATGATTGTATGTGAACTGTAACTTTTTTACATCACGTTACTATAACTTACTGTACCTTGTCTTACAGTAGTTATTTTGTGATCCTCCTAGCTCAAAATTGATCCTACTTCTGTACAGTAGTAAAATTCATATGTACGTTCCTATACCTATCCTTACATGCATGAATGTTCTCTGTTTTTTTTAAATTGTACATATAAGTTTTCACTAACTTGCAAAGCTCATGACCAAACCCCATGAAGCAGTAATCACTAATCACTGTTCTGTTCATATAGAAGCCTACTGCATTTGTACGTTTTGTTGCCATGATATGCTCGTGAACCTCTTGTCAACCATTACCGTTAGTGACTGAGCATCAGTATGTGATCGCATAAATATACTTCTATACTTTTATTATTCGAGCATAAGTCTGCTATGTTTCATATTTATACAAGCAATGGTTGCCTTTCGGCTACCAAAGATGGTAAAATAGTTAATTTCAGTCAACAAGACAAGTTTAAGAATGTAAAAGCCACAATGCATCCAGATAGAGTGTTTTATGTTGTGTTACATAAACAGTTCTCCCTCGTGTTGTTTTCTTTTGTTTGTTGCAAATAAGCTATTACCTGGTTTGGCTACGCTATTTCTCCTTTCTTCTTAGTATATGAGCCTTTGACATTGCGATTTATACCATCCTTTGTTCTTAAATTGGCACAGGAGGTATATCATGATCATATGATGCTATTATTAGAAACTTTGAACTAGTTTGAACACATGCCTACCGGAGTAGGGATTACTATATGCATTTATAAGTTTGAAGATATCTGCTCGATACCCGAGAAAAAAAAACACTATATGTTCCCTTTTAAGTCCAAAAAGGAAAACCATATTCAGTAGATTTCTTCAAATTGGATTGAATGTCAAGTTACAAAAATGAGTATGGCAGTAAGGACCTTTTTTTGCTTAACAGAAAATGTGTTAAGGAAAAAAGTTAGATTGAGATAGGATATGCTACAATAAGAACTCGGAGCAGCTGTTTGTTTTTTAGCCTAAAATCTCAAAAAAATTAAAATGGCATGTGGTATAAATTTCCATGTTTACATCAGTTTATACAATGCTGTTCTGACACCATTTGTGATATATGCAGTAATGGAATCTGAACAATTTAAACTGAAGAGATGGAAGGAAATACCAAGACTAGTCCGTGAGAGGTGGCCCTGCCAAAATTGAAGGATATTCAGCTTTCTTTTCGGGGAGAACCTCAAAAGGCTGGACACTACTGCAATTCATATAGGAGAATAGTGTGCCTAGCTAACAAAATTGAATGCACTATGTTATGTCAAGATTTGTTATGGCCTTTGTCGAACTGTGATCTTTTATCTTCTTCATATGTTTGTAATGTGATTATATCTCCTTCAATATCTTTGTCCGGACATTGACCCTTAACTTCTTCAGATTACTCTCAAAAGTGTAATTTTATATTATTCAATACTTGTCGAGATTAAGAACATGTTTGGAAGATCTGAACGTTTTTTGTCCTGTTTGATACGAGAACATAAGCAAGTTGTAAATAGAATTGTATTTAAGGAAAAGCCACAGTTCGTTATCAGGATTATGATACACTTGAACTGACTACAAAATCACGCTGACCTGTTGGTCCTCCTCGGAACTGTGAATGTGCATGTATGTTAGGTAAGTCAACAGTGTGCATTGGATTGATGAAGAGACCGGGGATCTCGGCATTAGATTGACCCTTAACTGTTGTCCAAAAAGACTACTATACAACGAATAAACTCATAGAATCTTTGCCAGTATAGTGGATATTACTTTAAGTCAGTATTAGAATCTCTGCCAATTTTATATATGCAAAAGTAGTAGAACCCACTATATTGTATGTTTGTCAGTATATTACTTTAAGCGATGCCATTTGATAAACAAGTATTCAGCGTCAAGACCTTGTTGTCAACTTATTACTGAACTCATTATCATTTGTAAGACATATTTGACTATAGAAAAATATAATCATGGCAACAATTCAATTTATACTCTACACGTTTCTATAAATCTCTTACCTAAGCATACACTACAAGTCTACAACCCCTATTAAGATATTTATTAGGCATATGCTTTGAATCTCTGCCAATGTATATAGTGATATTGAAGTATAGAAGAATACACAGATAGAAATAAACTTTGCAATATATATTTCATCCCGTTTGTCAAACATAAATCAAGGACATGTTCTATTTCAGGAAAAAAAAATTGTAATTATGGTGATTCTATTTCAATATCTTGTTAACCGGCAATGTCTTGTCTTAAAAAGGATAAAAAGATACTTTATTACGAAGTACGCTCTAAATTTAGCAACAACTTGGATATATTTTTCCGTGATTTACATTGCAACTATAAAACGAAGAACACAACTATTAGTGTTTAGCAACTTTGATATGTGGTTGACAATTCTACCAAATTAAAAGTAATGAGATAACCAACTTTGATGTGTAGTTGACAATTCTACCAAATTATATATATTCTTTAATATTATAAGTATGCAAGTATAAATTTTAGTATAACTATATTAACTCGTCCAAAATACTTGCAACAATCATGTATTTCATTTTGACGACACCACGACGACCACAATCAAGTATATGGTAAGGGTTAATTATTGGTTTGCCACTACTGTCCGCGCATGACTCAGTTTTGCCACTAGAACAGAATGGTGCTCAGTTTTGCCACCGCTTCTGGCGCAGCTGCTCCATCGAGGCCAAACGGCCAGGCTTCAAACGTTTCCGTCTCTCGCCGTTACTGAAAGTGGGGCCGGATCTTACAGGTAGGACCGCGCAATGACAAATAGGTGTAGGTGAAGACCGAACTACCCCTGCTCCCGCCACACAGCCACACACCGATCCACTGCACCCACCACCATCCGCGCCCCTGCCGGCACCACCTGCGACGCCACCACCTGCGCCGCCGCGCGGCCGTCCCGCGTGGACACCTTCTCCACCGCCACCGCCTCCAGGAGCACCTGCTCTGCCCCACCGTCTTGCGACGTAGTCGCTCGTTCCGCCAGTACGCCCTCCACCTGCTCGACGAAATGGCTAGTGGCGGCGACGGCCTTACATTCTTATTCAGACAAACTACATGACTGAAACAGCAACAAACTACATGCCATGCTTTAACCCTTAACCTTTCCTATGATAAACTTGGCCCTTGTCCTTGCCTCTACCAATCTTCGAGTGCCTCTTTCATCTTCTTCATGCCCTTCTTCAGCCAGCACAACATAACTCCAGCCTTCACCTTTTCTTCAAGATTTGGTGACACATGGTACCTTCTCGGTTTGGGAGTAGGTTTTGGTCTGTCTGTTGGAAGTTGGATGACCTGTGTAGTCCTAAAGCACTCACCTAGCTGCTTCAGGGTAACAACTGCTTGTTGCTCTTCCCTCAGCCTAGCAGCAGCTTCTTCCTCCTCCCTGCGCTTTGCAGCAGCAGCTTCCCTCTCTTCCAAGGTTCTCCTACGATAAACTAGCAAGTGCTTGTCTGCCCTAGCCATGGAAGCACTTCTGGACAGAGAGGCATCTCTGGAGCCAGAGGCACCAGTAGAGCCAGTGCTCCTCCTCCAACTCATGGCATTGTCCATCTTTGTTTGCATTTCTGATTCAGTAGATGGATGCCATTTATAGGATGCAGCACAATGGCATCAGCACACGAGCTGAACAGAAGGCACACTAGCTGAACACATATAGACAAGTCCTTGAGTTTGATCTGTAGTGTCTAGCCAGAAAAGGGAAAAGAATATTCTCTATATTGGGCTTGGGCATAATTAACTTTTCAGTCGACCTGCCATATTCACAAGAATATTCTCTGATTAACATTGTCTCTATATTACAGGGTCTCATCAATGCAGTGAAGAAAGTTTTCCCTGATTCAGAACATAGGCACTGTGTGCGACACGTTTACCAGAATTTTCACAAGAAACACAACGGGCAAACTCTGACGAATGATCTATGGGCAGTTGCAAGGTCTACAAATATTCCAACTTGGGAAAGAAATATGGAAAAAATGAAAGTGGACAGTGCAGAAGCTTGGGCATGGGTGGAGGAATTGCAGCCAAATACATGGATTAAAGCTTTCTTCAATGATTTCCCAAAATGTGACATGCTTCTGAATAATCATTCTGAAGTATTCCCAAAATTATGCATAGAAATGTGGCCAAGCAAAAAGAGGCAGATACATTCCCAAAATGATGTTGGAATTATTAGAGTACATGTTTGAACTATGTTTGAATGATGTTGGAATGATGAGATTACATGTTTTGAGAAACTCATGTCAAAATGTGCTAAAAAAGAGCTCCAAAGGTAGGGTAAATGGCCTCATTTCTAAGCAAGTTTTTTTGATCTTGTCTAAATTGGCCAAATAAGTTCACAACACATCAATTCCATGTAAGAAGACTATGTGAGAAGGATTTCCATTTTTTTGATTTTTTTTGAATTTTTTATGCTCATCTCAAATTTAGTCAAACCTAACTTTGACCATCATTTTATCAAGTTTTAAACATGGAATTGTAAAACTAAGCATGGATCCTTGTTATTCACTCCAAAATAAAGCTTTGGTGAGGTTTTTGAAACTTTTCATGTTCCAAACCCTAAACCTCTTGTCTTCACCCTCGAACTTGTACCCCGGTGTTTGAGATATCACATTAGACACATGGTTTTTTTGTTGAACAACATGTAGACCATGTTTATCAACTAGAATGGGTAGTATATGACATAAGAAGACTATGTGAGAAGGATTTCCATTTTTTTGATTTTTTTGAATTTTTTATGCTCATCTCAAATTTAGTCAAACCTAACTTTGACCATCATTTTATCAAGTTTTAAACATGGAATTGTAAAACTAAGCATGGATCCTTGTTATTCACTCCAAAATGAAGCTTTGGTGAGGTTTTTGAAACTTTTCATGTTCCAAACCCTAAACCTCTTGTCTTCACCCTCGAACTTGTACCCCGAGTGTTTGAGATATCACATTAGACACATGGTTTTTTTGTTGAACAACATGTAGACCATGTTTATCAACTAGAATGGGTAGTATATGACATAAGAAGACTATGTGAGAAGGATTTCCATTTTTTTGATTTTTTTTGAATTTTTTATGCTCATCTCAAATTTAGTCAAACCTAACTTTGACCATAATTTTATCAAGTTTTAAACATGGAATTGTAAAACTAAGCATGGATCCTTGTTATTCACTCCAAAATGAAGCTTTGGTGAGGTTTTTGAAACTTTTCATGTTCCAAACCCTAAACCTCTTGTCTTCACCCTCGAACTTGTACCCCAGTGTTTGAGATATCACATTAGACACATGGTTTTTTTGTTGAACAGCATGTAGACCATGTTTATCAACTAGAATCGGTACTATATGACATAAGAAGTCTATGTGAGAAGGTTTTCCATTTTTTCGATTTTTTTGAATTTTTTATGCTCATTTCAAGTTTGGTCAAAGCCTAATTTTGACCAGCCTAACCCTATTCTTCTAGAAGGAAACCGGACCGATCCGTGGGTTGCTCTGTTTTGCATTGTGGACCGTTCACTGCGGTAACGCCAGCCGTCCGATCTAGCCTTCTAGAAGGTTTCGGGGCCGATCCATGGACACCCTCGTTCTTCAACCTCATTGGTTCCTTTCTCCACACGTACGGTGGGCTATAAGAACACTGAAATGTCCGTTGGGCCGTCCCGCGTGTCTAGGCCTGCGATGCATGCGCCATGCAGGCGCCACGCCAACGGCCCTTTCCACGTACCCTCACTCGCCGACGCCTTTTAATGCATCGACGCAGCGTCTCAGCGTTGCCATCGTCTCAGCTCTCGCAGCGATGCAGCGGCATCAGTTTTGCCATCGACAATACGCTTAATTATTTTTGGAAGACGGCTGGCCACGCGTTAATTCATTAGGAACCACCCAATTATGAGCCAACCTCTTTATAAGGGGCCTCTCTTCCTCTCCCACACACCAACCGAGCGAGCCTCTCTTCCTCTCCCTCTCCAAAGCACCACGCACCCAAGCGAGCCTCTCTGCCTCTCCGAAGATGCAGTACACGGGACCGACCTTCCGCCGTCCGCGCACCACGACGGAGCTACTCTATCCGGCGGACGTCCTCGTCGAGAAGACGCTCCGTGTGTGGGCAAAGTCGAGGTGGAGGACCGAGGTCGAGCTCACTCGAGACTTCCTCGACGAGGGCTTCTCCCACCTCCCACCGGGCTCGCCCGTCATGTACTACGTCAACGAGTCTCGTGAAGGCGTCGCCCTCAAGCTGCTCACGGTCACCTTCGCCAACCGATTTGACGCGTACGCCCTCCTCGGTGAGGTCTTCTGGTGCGGCTGCGAGTCAATCTTCTTCACCACCTACAACGTCTTCACCGATTGCGACGCCATCTTCTTCTCCGGGAAACCTATGCACTGCCTCCCGTACTACAAGTGAAGACGCCGGTGAAGAAGGTGGTGCGGCGCAGGTGCTGCGGCAGGTGGTGCGGCCAAGATGTGTTCTCGTCAACCTCGTCATGTTTTGTTAGCTTTACGTTTTCATTTTCTATGTGGTTCCGTGTTGAGTCGTGTCAAATCGTGTGTCACTCAACTTATCTATCTATCTAAGTTATTTCCGTGTAATGGTGGAACTAAGCATCTTATGTATCGAATTTATCTAAGTTATTTTGCGTGATGATCTGGCTACCAATATTTGCATCTCATATATCTTAGTTTTCTATGATTTCGATGTAATATATCAAGGGTGTATGAATCATGAAATCACAAACATGGATCCAAGTATGAACTTTGATGTATTATAAGTAGGGTACCCATAGTATGAAACAAAAAATCACAAACACGCAATGCTTGAAATCAGATAAATGCACCATTTTTCCCCGCAAGAATATAAAGATGCACCCTTTTTTGTTTGATTATTTTTCCAACCTAAATCACAAACACGTAATGCTTCAAATAACAAAGATGCACCCTTTTTTTTTGGTTAAGCAGCGTGCATAAACACAAAGAACAAACATATACGTCCTTACTCCATAAACCAAGTCACGAACTAGAACTAACTATAGTTAGATTTCTTCCTTTCGGTTTTCAATATCTTTCCATCTGCCCCACTGGTTACTAGAGCAATTCTTCACGCTACCAAACAAAGCGGTCTTGGGTTCGAGTCCCAGCCGCACCCTTTTTTGTTTGTTCATTTTTCACCATTTTTTTAAACACCCTTCTCATCTGCCCAAAGCCAAACCTTGTGGGTCCCACGTGAAACGGCCAGCAACGGTCCTCTTTTCAAACGCGTCTCCGCCTGGTCCCACCTGAAACAGCCGAGTCATGGACGTTTGACTTGAATGAAACGGCAGGCTCACGGAACGAGCCGTTGCACACATACTAGTGGCAAAACTGAGAACCATTCTGTTCTAGTGGCAAAACTAAGTGTTGCGTGGGCTGTAGTGGCAAACCAATAATTAACCCATATGGTAACTACTAGTTAAGTAAACTATTTGGCGACATATTGTTTTTTCATAATTTTAAGAAGTGGTAGAAGAAAGTGGGCAGTGCAACTTTAGTATGGCATGCAATCTTTATGGTATTAGTGTCAAAACTCTTAATTTCATAAAGGTATAGAACTAGTTGCTATGTTTAAACGGTAGCATTAGCGATCTGATTCAGTATGTCCATTACATTTGTTGTGTGTAAATGTGGCATTTATTGTTTATGTCTAGGATTACAAAAGAAAGGAATAGCCGATGTGTTCTTGAAAGCAATGTACCTTGGCCGACAGGATAACCGAAGTCCCGAGGTACGAATGCTGGCCACCATCTCTGAATGGTTGGATCCCTCGTATCTAGGCAGGTTACAGTGATGTGATCTCATGTTTTGTGACAGCGTGTGCCTTACAGGGTGTTGTCTTTTACACATAGATGGATGCTTGAAGTGCTATGTTACGAGTCGTTAGATTGAAAGTTTTGCGTCTGACAAAGACTAGTAGTTAAAGTGCGTGGCTAGTGCGAAACTAGGAGACGAAGGGCCTCTCCGTGTTCATCCCCGATCTGACTCTTAAACAAACAAGAAGATGTTCAGGACTTGATGAATGGTTCAAAATGTCCACAAACTAGGCAAGAGCTTGTTCTCCGTAAATCGATAGGTTAGGATAGTAGACAGATGGTTGAAAGATGAACGGTACAGTAGGTTGCAGAGGAAGATGTACAAAGGAAGCAAAAAGGGTCTGGCCGCAACTTTTGCACCTACAAGGTACTGTAGCTAGTACCAAACCATGCTCAATCAGACGGTCCTTTAGGAAATCCTCACAGGATACATCTCCTGGCCGCAGTTCATTCACCCATTGCAAACGAAGGATAAAAATGTATCACATTTTATCAAGCCTCACCGTCAGTCAATTTGGGGCAGAGTTCCAGACTGAACACATTTCATCTGTATATTAGCAAGGGGTATAAAATGAAGAAAGGGGAACAACGAATGAATCCAGCCTAAGAGAGTCAAACAACATCCAGCAGTAGCATCAGATTCATTGAGAGCATGGGTGCGACAAGGCAGGCTGTGCTGGCTGTAGAGCGAGCCAGCCGCATTCTATCGAGTATATGTCGACTGGGAGACCCCAAGGGATCGCCGGTTTCAAGACTTTGGCCGCCCATATGGTGCCACCATCACGTAGTCTCCCCCAGAGGAGCCAACTGACGATCGCCCACTGGTCGGTGCACGGCCAAGCCTCTAATCATAACTAGATTTAGATGTGCGCCTTGGCGCACGACTCCGTGTAACTCATACCGATGAACAATGTACATAAGATAAATAAAAAATTAGGTTGAAAAATGATAATATGATTCTTAGGTTTCACAAACGAAGTCAATAGAATGAAGTTTAGATAAAGCAACCTTAATTACAAACAAAGTATGATATCTACAAACACATAGAGAAGACACATCATAATTTAGTAGTACAACATAGGGAAAAGCAAGTAAATGTGTGAAGGATAAGCGGTACTGCAGGTTGCCAGTCCAAAGTCCTACAAAAAAAGAGGAGACATGGTTATCTTCATATAGAATCAGCTACTACCTCTATAGGACAAAACAAGTTTACATCGAAATTTCTCTGATTGGTGGATGTACCATGCGGTCATCCAAGTTGGTACCAAAGCTATTTATACATATGAACATGGTACTGGCATTTCAAGAAACAAATGCGTTGAGGAAAAGGAACATTTCTAACCAAAGAAGAATGACCTACATATTCTCATAAACACTCTGAATAGGCAACACCAAAACACCACCAAAAGGGATGCTACACAGCTACAAATAGATTGTTTTCTAAAATAAAATCCGGGAGAATGGTACCAACCCAACTGCACTTATGCACCATGGCAGTAAGTGATACATCTAACCAGAAAAAAGGCTTGTGGAGTAAACTCTTAGATCTCCTCAGGTATAGATTTTCTTAAATCTTTCCGTTTCCTAAAAAACATTTTTGAGATTCATTATTTGAATAAGCTTCATATCACAATTTTTCATTGGTGCACCATCGTAGGCTAGAGAGATATTAGAAACAACATAGTTTCATATCAATAATTTAGCATCAAAGACATAGGGCATACTTATCTGTTGGGGACACTGCACTTGTAGAATGTACCATCATTGTTGTACGTACCATTGTACTAATCAACTGAATACGGAAATTAGCCATCAGAGTAAAGGAGATACTATGGAATGTCTGAAAAAATATAACAATCAGGCTAGGTAGATGTAAGAACATGGTCCTTCATAAGTTACAAATATATTATAAACATCTGCAGGACTGTCCTCTCAAAAAATTCTACCATTTTCTCAAGACAAATGGTATTACCGAGTTTACTGGTACTTACAACAGAACAACCTCCTTGACAAAACCTTACTCCAACAATTTATACATCGCCACTCTCCTTGGTTCTTTGGAGGCGGAGCAGTTCGACGCCTTGCAGCTCGTAGATAGAGGCTGCTAGGTTGCCGACTGCTACAGCTTGACTCCTAAACATAAATGACATCTAAAGCTTTCATACATAATCCATGAAATGATAATGGTATATAAAAATAGGCCATAAATAGATATGCACCAATCGACAGTATATCATTTAAGCATCGGCACGCAGCAAGAATCATCATTTTAAATATATAGCATCCATTTAGGCTGCTAAGGAAATGACTATAAACATTATAAGCATAACGGCCAGTGTGAAGTCCAAAGAAAAAACAATGACTACTACATGAATATCAAACCAATCCATACGATAGTATTTCTTTTCATGCAAAGGCTAAATAATTGTTCCATCAAATTCAGAAAGCTACAACTGAAGTTATTTGACCTTGAAATAATCCAGTGTGGGGGGAACACGGTGAACTTAAAGCCAGTGGTACATAACTACTCCGTGAAACAATCTAATCCTAGGACTTGTGACAGCCATTATTATGTGCATACAGGAAAAGAATCCATCAAAATAGATGTGAATGTTGCAAAGGACAAGAAGTAAAGGGGATTCCACTAATACAACAGAGATCCATGCTGTAAAGACATACTTTACAATTTATATCTATTTGATAATCAATTGTTGTTACAAAAACAATATATTCTTTGATTACCAAAGGCTAAAAGTATTGCTTTTTCATTTCATCAACTCAAGGTCCCCCAAAAAGCCATCTATAGATATTTGTAATATAATAAAAATAGTGGAATCAAGACACAATCACACAACATATAAGCATGTACCTGACGCAAAAAAAAGACAAAACAGATGCAGAATATGTGTCAATGTTTATTAAAACAATGACACAGTTATCATTGAGCATCACATATTAACTCTGCACAGATTATATAGACCTTCACACTTTGTCCGAAACACAAACACACCCAGCCACCGACCGTAAGGCCAAGATGGCGACCAACCGCAACCAATCTAACATAAACCTACATCACAAGGGAAAACTTACCAAGAATCAAGCAGGACATTAAATCCATCTAAGCAGTGAATCTCACCAGCAATCCCCCGGGCATCAATCTCCATCAAGACGACCACCAGGAAAGAAAAAGGAAAGAACAGAACAGCCATATCAACCAAAAGTCGTTCCAACTTTGACATCGGGATAACTATTTTTAAGAAGGATAGAAGCAACATGTTGTAGATCTTAGATTTGGCACATATTAGTACATTTGCCTTTATCTATATAACTATCTTTCCTAACACAAGCAATTCGGATAAATGTTAACCGAGAAAACTATAATAATAAAGTCCTGATTTGACCCGCTCGTCGACTAGATGAAAGATTTATATTAATTTCAACAAAAACCAATTTTATCTGATTAAGAATGTCAGCTAGATGCATAAGAACAGTTGTTGCTAAAGAAGTTGACTATGAAAAGTGTAAGAATACTCCAAATATGTACACCGTATACACCCCTTTAGAGAAGCATACATCCATCACTTGAACAATAGCTACATCAAACAGAGAGCAGGGCAGTGGCGTACCGAAAAAGTAGTGGCCGCGTGACATCCGTATAGTTGAGCAAGGCTAAGGCATATCGAAAATCTTCCGGCACGAACTCCTCGTGGCCGGGCAGGATATTGAGGTGGCAAGGTCGACCAAGGGATGGAGCAGCTAGTGGTGTCTTGGGAAACGGTGGTGACTGGCCCAACTCTGACATCGCTGACCCCATTACCCACATCCCTCTCTATTTAGTAAGCACCAAAACCAAAAGAAAATTAATAAAAAATGTAGATGATAAAAAAGACGAGGAGCCTGCACTCCAAACATGACGCGTTCTTAGTTCACGAGCTCAAAATGGAAGGTTCAAATGTTTTGATTGCAGATGTTGCAAGCTCATGGAAAAAAAACTATTACCCTTCCAAGGATAAGTTAAAGCTAAAGTATATCATTGTCTACCTAAGTTTACTTTAAACAATTATATAACCGGCAACACTTTCTATCATTTAGCTTAGAAGTGAGACACTAAATCCTGATTTAAACGTGCAAGCTAGAAGTTCTCGAATTATCAGTTTTTTAGGATAAATAAAATTTATGTGTGCAACCTCAGTTTATATGACTGGGCATGGATGGGATGGTCTAAGATCAAAAAAATGTAGAGGCATCCCCCTTAATTGCTAGGATATATCGGCCATGAGCTGACACATTCAATCATCTCGGTTGCTGAACAAATAATAGAGCATATCGGTGTGAACCAACCAGAACAACAAACTCATACTAAAGAAGATGACAATAAATATGAAATTAAGCCTAAATGATGATGCATCTTGGCCATATTTAGTGCTAAGAGGTTTGCACAAGGTTGCCACATTTCGCCACGAGTGTCTCATATTGTACAAACTCATCTCTGCAGCCTGAAAATAGCCAGCATCAGCGAACACGCTTCCTTGAAGCTAATATATCATAGTATTGTATTGGAACACTATAAGAAACAACTTCCAAACCGAAGATCAAGTAAAGCTAAACTATAAACCTTAAATATTCATGTTTCTACACAATACAGCTGCAAGACCTGCTGCTTTAATTAGTTGTCGCTGCTTTCTTGGCAAATCATCCATCTAACACAAATAGAAATAGTTCATTCTTCATACATGGACATGAAATAAAAAATTGCACTCTGCCCACAACAACAAAAAGCATCTACATATACCAATTTTACTGCCCATAAACATTAAAAAAACGAGAGTAGAAGTGGTACCTCACACACTCGACCTGCTGGTCGATGAGAGCAGGAGTGATGCGTCCGGCTGCTGCAGCTGGAGGTTCGAGATGATGCAGATCTGGTCGATCCATATGCTACATCAAATATCTACCCAACATTGTACTTCCTGCTGAACACTCGATTTATAAGGAGAAATTAATGGAAGGAGCATATAATGGACACATAAATGTAGGAATTTAATTGCAGCACGAATGGAAGTCATCAGATAATCAAACAATGTGACATTAAACCACCCCATGTAATGAGTTAATGGGTGTTAGCATCCCAAATGAGTTAACTGTTCATACATACTTTTTATAAGACCAGCTGAAATTATCAATAGCAGAAACTATTTGCAGCATTCTCTAAAAAAACAGTAATGAAGCTTCTGGAAGCATAATAGACTACATCTGTAATCTCAATAGCAGAAACATCTGCAAGATTAATATTTACCTAGATGTCTAGGCTTCCATCCAAACTGACTGAGACAATATCTTAATAGCATGTCACTTTATTTAGATAACATGTACACATTGATGTAGTTGCACACTTCTGTTAATTCAAACCAAGGTCATTACGGAAACTGTGTGCTGTTTTTCAGAGGCCAAATGTGATATTTTGTGTCACCGAGACACATCAGTTCAAACAAAAAAATTCAGACAATAATAACAGTGAACTACCTTTCACTTTTACCTCCAGTAGCAAGAAATGAGCCCATTGCTTGTATAATTAAAACCGCTAAACTGACAGTGTTCTTGGCAAAACTTGCATCAACCTGCATGCGTTGAAAAAAATCGCATCTTTATAGATGAAGCATATAAAGAGATTACATATTCAGAATGTACTCAACACTACACACACAACACCAGCAGAAATTTCATTGGAGCTCAAACAAGCTTAGAGCTTCAAATGTCTTATTGGCATGGACCAATAAGTTATATACTTTCATTGTCTGGATACAAAAAGGATGAGCATAAATCAGTAGCTTAGAGCTTCCAGGCTAAGTTCCTAGAGTGGTCGGGGTCTTCTCCTTTTCTACACCATCACAAGCACGGCCATGAGCAGGATGAAAGCTTGTGTTTTTAGATCTAGATGCAGCAATGGGGCAGATCGGGATCTTACCTTTGCAGTTGAGCTTGATTCGGATGAAACGAAGTTGTTGAGGAGATCCTCCTTCTTCAGCGTCGCCTCCAGCCTCGGCCGCCGCCTGCCCGTCGCTGTACAGGGCCATCATGGCCTCTGGCCGGCCGCCAAATCCCGATGAAACGGCGCTATGGAGGAGATCCTCCATCTCCAGTGCCGCTTCAGCCTCGGTCGCCATCCATCCATAGCTGTACAGGCCCACTGTGGCCTTTGGCCGGCCAATCAATTTCATTGGAGCTCACACAAGCTTAGAGCTTCAAATGATTTATGAGCATACTGAAATTTATATGTACTCAGGTAGAAATAACATGTCTGAAGCATCTAAAATATATATATATATATATGCACCAACAAAGAACAAATCCATTATCACTACCTTTTGAATAAAAACATTATTAGTGAAAGGAACCAGACTATAGGCAAATATATTGATGCTAATTAAGCCTCAGTGGTTACCTTGTTATTTGCATTATCAAGAAGCTCGGCAACGGCTGCAAAAATTGCCAAAGCTAACACTAAATATAATATATGAAGAAAAAGTATTGTATGGTATAAAGCTAGTATATATGCAAGCTAATGGGCTATGATCGGGCTAGATATGATTCAGTTTACAGTGATGTAATGGCTAAGCGCAACGGTTTCAGGCGTCAAACGGCAGATATTTCCTTCAAAATCGCCAATTAAAATATGGGCAGTTTCTTTGCGTGTTCTGCTTTCTATATGCAGATTCTTAGTACAACATTCAAAGGACACATTATCGACTTTACCGTAATTCAGTTATTCTAACCATTGTTGCAAGAAGAAATTTATTCTAAATTGTTATACATTTAAAGTGACACAAAATATTTATTCCAAATTCAGTTTTATCATAATGCTATCACCTTGCAATTAATTACCACTTAGTTATACATTCAAACAGATAAAATTTAACAAGAGGGACAATAATAGAAGCACTTTTGGCTTAGAACAAATCTAAATAAACATTTGGCTTAGAACATGAGTAACATAACAACGGATCAAGCAAAGCATGGGATGCATTATGCAACACCAGGCATGTACATGTCTGATAATGAACCTAAAAAGGAAAAGAAAACACTAAAAAGGTCAATGTTTGAGTAGTTACAGCTCAAGTATCAAATTTATCAGCTATGTTCTTATGTTAACAGTATACCTTCGGTTTGTTCCATCATGCCAGGTGCCTCACCTCACCTTCTCAGTTCTTGTCGTTGTACAACCTCGTTGTACATCCATTGGCAGATGTCTGGTGGCCTGAACCTTGCTGCAAAACCTATCAACATTAAAAATAGAGGAAAATGCTACAGAAGCCTACCAACATGATATATATATATAGAGAGAGAGGAACCTGTGGGTCGAGAAGTTTTCCTTGAGGTCCATTGCGATGGATCGAGCCGTAAACAACATGTCTGGTGGCCTGAACCTTGCTGCAAAACCTATTAACATTAAAAATGGAGGAAAATGCTACAGAAGGCAACAAACATGAGAGAGCGTACCACCGCAGGCACCTCATGCAGGAGCGCACCAGTGAACAACAAGTAGGGTAGGCCAAGGCGCTTCAAAGCTGCTCCTCCTTGATGGATTAATCTTCTATTGCAGCCTGCTAGGATTTCCATCAAACGCCTTGCAGCCACATGTAAAAATGAATTTGCACAAACAAGAAAAGAGAGAGGAAATGAAGAGAATGTTACCTGGGGAAGTGGAAGGGAAGCGTGTTGGCTGCTACAAACACATCAGGCGTGACTGGTTAAGGAATCAACCGAGCCCACAAAATACCTGGTTAATTCATCATAGATTCTGCAACGAAACCAGAAGATTTGAAGTGAAGTAATCACAACTTGTAGACCAAAACAAACCATGAAGTTTTCAACTAAATAAAATGTTAATGGCCCCATATGCAAACCAAAGCCAAGAGTCTGGCACTGTTGCTGCATAATCTAAAGGAGTGACTCAAACTCTTGCATGTATATAGATCAAACCAATCCTAATGAACTAAGGGGAAGAACATTAGCCCTCGAATCTCAGTCACAAATCAAGCAGAAAATAGAAGGAGGGGATTTTGGGTACAAACCTGAACAATCGTTGTGAGCCATATTGAATATCCCATCGATCCTCTGATCCAAACATACAGAGGGCTTGATTTGGATCACTGGAACTGGGGGAAGATGGCGACGGTGATGGGGACCTCAGCCGCCCGTCGCCGCTCGCTCCCAAGGCCGGCGCGGCTACCGGCCAGCTATGGCGACAAGGGGAGGTGGGGCTCACCGGCGCTGCTCCCAGCCGGGCATGGTGACGAATCGAGGCGGCGCTCGAGCCCAAGGTCGGTGCTGCTACCGGGCGGTGATGGAGACGGCAGGAGGCGGCGCTCGCGCCCAACATACCTTGGGGGCGGCGGCCTCCACCGGCGGCCCTGCTCCGTGCGCCCGAGCCGAATGGAGGCAGCGCTCGAGCCCAAGGTCGGTGCTGCTACCGGCCGGCGATGGAGACGGCGGGAGGCGGCGCTCGTGCCCAACATACCTTGGGGGCTGCGGCCTCCACCGGAGGCCCTGCTCCGCGCGCCCGAGCTGCGCTCCCGCGGAGGGGATTGGGAGGAAGTGGGAGGTGCGCCGCGAGAGAGGAAGGGGGAGGGACGCGTGAGTGGGAGGCGATCTTCCAGTTCATCTCCTCCTGCGGGAGGAGCCGGAGCAGGACCAGCGGCGCCGTGGGGAGGAGAGGCTCGCGTGGTGGCGGCTGGGATGGAGGCGCGAGGGAGAAGAGGAGAAGGCCAGAATGGGTAGGGTTTGGATCGTGGTGGGCACCTTTTCCCCTCTCCTTCCGATTCTTTTCTTTTTCTCCTTTAGCTTAGCCAATCTCGCATCGACACGTGGCCTAAGCGTGGAAGGAGAAGCGAGGCGCTCACCCAGCCCTTGCGCGCCTGGTGGCATATCGTGGATGGCCTCTCCATGCCCCATGGGGGTGCAACAATTATACCTTTAGATTCAAGAGAAGAACTCCTTGATGTGGATCTTGACGAAGACCATGAGCACGCTGGCTATGTCGCCGCACAAGGCGTACATTACATCTCGCGCTTGGACTATCCGTGTCATCAGGTTGGCGTGCACCGATCCTCAGCTTCCTCCCAAGGTGCTCCTAGGCTGAGAGAACTGCGGCGACGGCAAAGCTGACGGGGGCAAGGCCTTCGGAGAGCATCCGTGGGAAGAAGCGGAGGACCTGCAAGAACATGCCGTGCCAGGTTTAGCTCGAGATGACGCATTTCCAGGACACCAGGTTCATCTCGGGCATCCGGCCGAACAGGCACCTCATGCCCACGAAATATGCTGCGACCGACAGCGCCCTGAGCATCGTCGTCCATCACACCATGTCCGTCGCGGGCATCGCCGCGAACAGCTCCTCGGCCGCCGCGACATGGCCCGACCTGACGTGTGTGGTGAGCATCGTGTTCACGACACGACTACGACATCCCTGACATCAGTGTCATCAGGATAAAATGAGAAGCTGTGTTGGCTCTGTTTGAGCTCATGCGTGTATATGCTCTGATGATACAAGGTGTACTTTGGTGGTGTGTATTTTGGTATATAAAAGATGAAGAATCAAATATGCTCAATTCTGTCTTTCCAACCAAACGCACGTATGGAACCACTCCATTCCATTTTTTAGCTCCAAGCAAGACCAAGAATGAAACGGAATCATGACAATTCATTTCTCTTCACTCCAAAACCAAATACATCACTAGGAAGTCAGATCCGAAAGCGTCGTCATATGCATACGAGCTTCATCGTGTTCAGCCGCGTCTAGCGAGCAGCTTGCTCGCACGGCTTCCACGGACATGCCGTTGCATCAGTGCTGGTAAGTTCCCTATAGGTGGCACGCAAGGGAGGATAAATAAGCTACTGAATATAAGAACTTCTGCGGATAGAAAGAAAAAAGTACAAAAAAGTAAGACAGTGCAAAATTCAACGGTGCATTCAAGTGTACATAAATGGCAAGAATTTACATTTCTGCATGAGAAAGACGAGTCAAAGTTTTAGTAAAACATATTTTCGAGAGTGTTGTTTTGGCACATGAGAGCATATGCTCTTTTTATTTTAAAATAAATCTTACACATATTTTTTTTTAAATGAAATGAAAAATTCGCACGTACATCTTCACATGCTACGCGCTCACAAAGTTGTTTCATGCATGAAAAATCAACTTGTCATGTAGCGTGTGTAAAAAAGACAAAATTCAATGCTAAAAATAAAGCTTTAAGAAGATAAATTTCTCTTTTTTTATATAGACCATAAATAATATTGATTTCTCACGAAACTTGACGAACGCACATATATTGTGAAGATGCACATGTAATTTTTTTGGACATTTTAAAATATAATATTTTTGATAGAGAGAGCATACTCATACCCGGGAGCCGAATTTAATTTCCGATATTTTTCTCAAATTTAATTCTATGTAATGCTATTTTAAGTTGAAATTTGAAGGACTGAATTTTAACGTGAAAAGCATGTGAAGCTGACTAGTAGGTGGTGGAGTGGTGGTGGGGGGGGGGGGGGGTTGGGAAGGGCATGCGTTCAGTTTGTTATGTCAAGATTTGTGGGTTTTTATCTTCTTCATATGTCTGTAATGTGAGTATATCTCCTTCAATATCTTTGTCCGGATATTGACCCTTAACTTCTTCAGATTACTCTCAAAAGTGTAATGTTATCTTATTCAATACTTGTCGAGATTAAGAACATGTTTGGAAGATCTGAACGTTTTTTGTCCTGTTTGATATGAGAACTTACGCAAGTTGTAAATAGAATTGTATTTAAGGAAAAGCCAGGATTATGATACACTTGAACTGACTACTGTGTTCAGGACACGGATCTACTGCAAAATCACGCTGAACTGTTGGTCCTCCTCGGAACCTCGAATGTGCATGTTAGGCTAAGTCGACAGTGTGCATCGGATGGATGAAGAGACCGGGATCTTGGCACTGTTGTCCAAAAAACTACTTCCTTCGGGTTTTTTTAATTGACTCAGATTTAGTACAATTTTGCATTAAATTCGAGTTAATTAAAAAGGACCGGAGGAAGTACTATACAACGAATAAACTCATAGAATCTCTGCCAATATAGTGGGTGTTACTTTAAGTCATTTGACTCACATTTTGAAATTTCAAAAAATTGAACCAAAAATTCGCACGTACATCTTTACATTCTACGTGCTCACAAAGTCGTTTCATGAAAAATCGACTTGTCTTGTGACGTGCGTAAAAAAAGATAAAATTCAGTGCTAAAAATAAGATTTTTCAGAAGATTTTTTTCTCTTTTTTAAATTGACCACATAAAATATTACTTTTTGGCGGAACTTGACGAATGCACATATATTATGGAGATACATGTAGAAAAGTTTTCGACACTTCGAAATATAATTTTTTGGTAGAGAGAGCATATGCACCCGGGAGCCAAATTGAATTTCCGCCACTATAATGTATGTTTGTCAGGATATTACTTTAAGCGATGTTATTTGATAAACAAGTATTCAGCGTCAACACGTTGTCAACTTATTACTGAACTCATTATCATTTGTAAGACATATTTGACTACAGAAAAATAATCATCGCAACAATTCAATTTATACGCTACATGTTTCTATAAATCTCTTACCTTATCATACACTACAACCCCTATTAAGATATTTATTAGGCATATGCTTTGAATCTCTACCAATATACTGTATATATAATGATACTGAAGTAGAGAAGAATGCACAGATAGAAATAAAATTTACAATATATAATCCATCCGTTTGTCAAAACATAAATCAAGGACATGTTCTATTTCAGCATATATTTTTTGTAGTTATGGTGATTCTATTTCAATATCTTGTTAACCGGCAATGTCTTGTCTTAAAAAGGATAAATAAATATATATATATTCTTTAATATTATAAATATGAAAGTATAAATTTTAGTATAACTATATTAACTCGTCCAATATACTTGTAACGATCATGTATTTCATTTTGACGACACCACGACGACCACAATCAAGTACCGAGAATATGAAAAGTCTGTGCCAAAGAGTGTCTGGGCTATGTATCCATGGGACTCGGTTCCCCTTCTCCCACTGGTTAGGTTAATCTAATCTAAAAAAACAACCCAATGGGCCTAATGGTTAACCAGAAAATGTTTGGGTCCAAACGGTTGTACCCATTTTTCCCAAGGGTTAACCCCAGACGTGCCGCACACGACTACTACTTGCGAGTCCCGTCCCCTCCAAGCACTGCCTCCGCCTGTACCGGCAAGGACGGAGCCGTCGAGCAGTCCACCCGACGAACCATCCTTCTGCTCCTCCAATGAGCCTCCCGCCATGGCCCGACAAACCGGTGTCTGCGGCCTTCTCCGGTGAAGCTACGGGCGCTTCTTCGTCCGTCCTTCTCCTTCCCTACGCCGATGACCTTGTTTTCTTCCAGTTTTTCTACAAATTGCTTACTGGCCTTGTGTGTAATGGGAGATGCGTTGTCCAGGGCTATAAAGCTGGTTCCAATCAGTTTGTTAGTTGCGCTGTGTGTGTCTATAGAAATAGAGAAAAGCTACATTGTCTCCATTGTTCTGGTTGTCAGTTCAGTAGTTGATGCCTCTTGTGTTCGTGCACGCGAGAGATCGATCTGAGCTCGGCCAACAGTAGCTTCGGGAGTCCTCATATTTGTTAGGCACTTTCTTTTATCAGGGTAAAACATGCTTAAGTGAAGAAGTATATGACCCCTAACCATGACTTCTTTTGTTTCCTGTCAAAATTCTGAGCTGCATAACAAGTTTCTTTTGTGGTCCATGGACCAACCCTTTTCCCATGAATGATTAGATGCCCATTGTGTAGCACGGTACTGATTATCTGATTAGCACGGGAACATATTTCTTTTAGCATAAATAAAGTCTGAAGCTCATGATGTATGTCTGGTTACCTTATCAGTTATTAGTTTTACTGAAGAAGTAGTGTTGTTCCTCCTGTATCACAAAAGGACCAAAATTTCTAATTACACCATGTTTTTTGAATTACCTGACTGTGGAATGCACAGCTAGTTTGCTGTTCTGTCAACTGGTTCATGAGTTTACCTTCTGGCTGAACAGCATCTGATTGTTTTCAGTTCATGAGTTTACTTAATCTTCCAGTTCACGCGCTACACTTGTATGTTGAATAGTGTGCTTATCTACTTATATGTTTTTTTTTGCGGGTGTACATTTAATTGCGAATGGATGAAGGTGCAGCAATAGTGGCAAGATACATGACGACAAGAAGATCTCAAGATGTTGGCACTTCACAGATGAGAACGGAAGAGGATGATGAGGATTGTAAGTGCAAGGAGCGTCTCCGTTTTACTTCAGTAGGATCGAGGCCAGTGTCGATGGGGATGTGCCTGATACAATGCGTACTCTGCTAGTACTGTAATAGCAACAACGCCTAGATGTTCTTAGTTTGAACTCTTTTGTTGTCGATTCATGCACATTTAATGCCACATGACTGTCAAATTTTGAATATAATTGTAAATTTTAATTTTTTTTAGCAAACGTCATGGTGATCTCTTTTGCAACCAGGCTGAGCTTTCTCATATGCTATAATATATTCTCATTCTCTAACTAGTTCCACTAGCTTATCATTGCACAATATTAAAAGTGGTTCGAACCTTAATAACCAATGGTTAACCACTTCTAACCTAATAACCTAACGGTGAACCCAATTTTTTCCTTTTAAATAAAATGGTCAAATAGGTTCGAATCCGGAAGAAAAACGGTTAACCAATTCCCATCCATAGGGCTATGGGTTCATCGACTGGGAGCCGTAGACTGCGGTATGTGAAGATTGAAGGGATTATTGCAGCATGACGCTTGTGATATGGTAACTACTAGTTAAGTAAACTATTTGGCGACATATTGTTTTTTCTGCAGTCCTGCATATTTTTCATAATTTTAAGAAGTGGTAGAAGAAAGAGGGCAGTGACCCTAGTGTGGCATGCAATCTTTATCGTATTAGTGTCAAAACTTTTAATTTCATAAAGGTATAGAGCTAGTTGCTATGTGTAAATGATGGTAGCATGAGCGATCTGATTCAGTATGTCCATTACATTTGTTGTGTGTAACTGTGGTATTTATTGTTTATGTGTAGGATTACAAAAGAAAAGAACAACCGATGCCTTCTTGAAAGCAATGTACCTTGACTGACAGGATAATCGAAGTCCGAGGTACGAATGTTCGCCACCATCTCTGAATCGATGGATCCCTTGTATCTATCTAGGGCGACGTTGTTATATTGGCGCCGTGTATATCTTGCCAGGTCGCTCCGAGAGAAGGAAGAATGGAGTTTGTTGCAGGTTTAATTCATCTAGCATCATTGAATCAACTATCCCTACATAGGATACTACCTACTAGCACAATTAATTAGCTCGTATGTTAGGAGGTGTTGTGCCGGTAAGCTAGCTAGTTTCAAACTTTGTGCTCGACAAGGGGTCTCGATTTAGGCAGGTTACAGTGATGTGATCTCATGTTTTGTGACAGCGTGTGCCTTAGAGGTGTTGTCTTTTACACATAGATTGATGCTTGAACTGCTATGTTACGAGTCGTTAGATTGAAGTTTTGTGTCTGACAAAGACTGGTGGTCAAAGTGCGTGGCTAGTGCAAAACTGCAAGACGAAGGGACTCAGAGCAACTCCAGCCGTTGGCGCTTCCCACGGCCAAATCTGGCGCTAAATAGCGCCGGATTGGATGAAAGTTTGGCGTGGGGAGTGCCGAAGTTTCAGCCGTCTCCCCAGGTAGACGCCCGGTGATCAATGTTTTTCACGTTTTTCACAAATAAACGCTTTACAGTTCGGCGAATTTAACAAATTTTACCAACATTTGATTTATTTTTACAAATAAACGTTATAGTTCAACAAAACAAGCAAATAATTTGACAAGTTTTCAAACAAATCAAATGGAAACTAGTTGGTGTTGTCTCGAAGCCTCCATATGTACTCCACCAGATCAACCTGCAACTATTGATGCATTGTGGTCTCGAATCTCCTGACGCATAGCGATGAATGCAGTCCACGGTGCCGGCACCTGGTGATTAGGCTGTGCAAGAGGACCCTCTCTGTCATATGGTACAACTTGTTCGCTCAGAGGAACCGGATACTTTCGCTCATTCTCGATAATAATGTTGTGTAAGCACACACAACAGTTCATTACCTCTCGCAACTGTTCTCCCGGTCCGTCATTGCATCGAAGGTCTCCCGGTCGGAGCCTGCGTCCACGGCCTTGACATACTCACCAACCGCCTGGTTCGAAACGCTAGCCTCCGCGCGTCCCGCAGGCGTAGAACGCGAAGAGCGACCTCCCTTGAGGGACCATTAGTGGACGGCCTCGCCGCGCCGCCGCGTCCTCGCCGCGCGCACTCGTCGCCGCAGACTGCCAGCCTGTTAGGTGTATCCCTGAACAAGTGTCGACTGTTGCCACCGAAGTTCAGCCAAGGCTGACGCAGCGCGCCGTGGCGACTAGGCAACTTGCGCAGCCACTGCCGCCGCAGAGGTTCCAGCCGCGCACGCTGGGCGACGACAATTACTCTATGAAGAATATACTATAGGGCTAGCCAGGAGTACGACTAATTTTTTTAAAATCACATATACAATAAAATATTGTATAAATTTTCGATCGTATACATTATTTGTTTGCCACATGGGGCTTAAGAGCCAACCGCTCTCCATTTCCGTGACCGCCCAAAAAACAACTGCGTCGGAAGGCGAGTGGAGATGATCTTAAAGTACTATAATTTGAGAAGTTAAACGGTGGTCGCACCTAACCAATCCCTTATATTTAACTCCTTATGCTTTTTAACGCTGATTCTTTTAGCCTTTCTCTTTTTTTTTGACGTAAGAACACTTATATTATAATAAGGAGCAGGTCGCCTCATTAAAAACCTTCCAGTCCCCTCAGGTACCCTAGTAAGGAAAAGAGTGCGTAGCTGCCCAGAGATTACACAGTGTTCATACAATCCGCAGTGATCAGATCCCGAACGCAGTCAGGGACTGAATCACTCATACAACCCGAAAAGCCAGATTTTCCTAATTGTGCTAGGATATGAACAACACCATTCTGACTCCGATCCACTTTAGATAAAGAGATGTCGCTGAAGATCTTCAACAGTTCCCGGGCCTCTAAAATCGTGGTCCAGTCCGGAGCATGCACCACCGCATCATCCATTATCACATGCACCGCCCAAGAACAATCAGACTCCAAAAAAGCAGGCCAGCGACGAATGGCCGTCAGGTGTCGGAGACCTTCTAGGCATGCAATGACTTCCGCCTCTTGTGCACTTGCGCAGCCCGTAATTGGCTTCCAATCAGCAAGGATAGGCTGTCCCAGGTGGTCGCGGATAATGACACCAATGCCCGCCATTTTTGACATAGAATCCCAACCTGCATCAACATTAACCTTGATAGAGCCAAATGGTGGGGGTGACCAGGAAACCTCCTTGATCAACGCCTCATCCCCAACCCCTGTAAAAGAGCGGTGGTAATTCACTAGGTACGGTACAGAGGCTGAGACCGATGCCTTCCCATCCCGGCCCCGTGCACGATATTATTACGGTGATGCCAAACCCGCCACAGCAGAAATATTATCATGGGCCGCTGGTCCTTAGTGCACACGCAACTCTTCTCGGAGAGCCCGAGCCAGTGTACATGCCATTAGCGCATGGTGTGAGTCTTCAGTCTTACAGCCACATAACGAGCAAGTCGGATCCACCGTAGAAATACGACGATTTAGGTTCTGTTTAGTTCCTAGGGAGTCCGAAGCGACCTTCCAGGCAAAAACCCTGAGCTTCGGTGGAACAGCGGCTTTCCAAACGAGGTCCCAAATTTTCCGTTCACCAGAAGGACCGGCACTTGATTGTCCGCCAGAGAGAGAATGGAGCCTAGCCTGCAAACCAATACGATACGCAGACCGAACAATGAAAAGGCCATTGTGCTCTCCACTCCAGGCTATGAAATCGTCGGTCGCACGAGCAGATAATTTGATACCGAGAATCATATCAGCATCATGTGGCAAACAACAATCGCGGACAGCAGCCTCATCCCACGATCTGGTTCCTTGGTTAATGAGTTCCGAGACCCACTTGCGACGCGAAAAACCTCTTCTCCCATCCAGTTTTAGAGCTCCCGGTTTAGAAATCCAATTGTCTCGAAATTTTTTTAACGCTAGAGCCTGTGCCATTACGCCATATGATACCTTCCTTCAATAGATCAAGGCCATGCACAATACCCTGCCAAGTTTGAGACTGGTTTTGGATGAAAGCCGTATCCACCAGGTGACCAGAGGGGTAGTATCTAGCTTTGAGCAATCTCGTACAGAGGCTATCAGGAAAATGAATTAGGCGCCAAGCCTGATGAGCCAGCAGAGCTTGGTTGAACACATGGAGATCGCGAAAGCCAATGCCACCATACCCTTTTGTCCTAGTAACTTTATCCCAGGCCAACCAATGCATTTTCCTTTTATTGGTCTCATCACCCCACCAGAAGTCGCGAATAATGCGCTCCAAATCATCAATTAAGCCAGTAGGAAATTTGAACACTCCCATGGCATACGTAGACACAGACTGTAGGACCGATTTGATCAAGATGTTCTTTGCCCCTGATGACATATACTTACCAGACCAGTCACTAGCATGTTTAGAAAATTTCCCTTTAGTCGACTTAAATTTCCCTTTAGTCATACGACCATCAGGAACCGGCAGCCCAAGGTATTTCTCTTCAAAGCAGGTGGTATCATACTTCAGAATCCCCTTGATCTGCTCTTGCACCACATCCGTACAGTTAACGCCATACATGATAGAACATTTGCCCAGACTAACCAATTGCACTGTACCTTGTTCATATATGTCTAGGATGGATTTGATGACATTTGCCTGATCCACCGAGCCCTCAAAGAATAAGAGAAAATCGTCTGCAAATAGCAGGTGAGATATACCCGGGGCTCGGCGACAAATATGCAGCTCATGTAGGGACCTAGCCTCGACTTCCTTCCGAATAAGACAAGACAAACCGTCAGCGACAAACAGGAACAAATAAGGCGAAAGAGGATCACCTTGGCGGATGCCGCGAGATGGGGTAAAGGGGTCCAACATATTTCCGTTAAAGCGAACTGAATATCGAACGGTGGTAACGCACGCCATCACCCATCGAATCCATTGACTGTGAAAGCCCAACTTCGCTAAAACCCCTTCCAAAAACCGCCAATCAACACGATCATATGCCTTAGCCATATCCAACTTATAAGCACAAAATTTCTTCCGAGCAGCTGAACCCGTTTGAATTGAGTGTATGCACTCAAAGGCCATCAGGGCGTTATCAGTAATAAGGCGTCCTGGTATGAATGCACTTTGTGAAGGCGAAATAATATCCTGGAGAATGGGTCTCAATCTATTCACCAAGCACTTCGAAACCACCTTAAAGATTACGTTGCAAAGACTTATAGGGCGGAAGTCCTTAAGAATTTCTGGGTCATTTTTCTTTGGGATTAACACAATAGCAGTATCGTTTACTTCTTCAGGCATAATACTAGTAGCGAAAAACACCTGCACAGCATGAACCACCTCTTCCTTCAGAAGGTCCCAATTTCGTTGCAGGAACCGAGCAGGGAAACCGTCTGGTCCGGGGGCATTCAAATCGGATTGACAAATAGACATACATATAGTTAAAATAAAATAATTCTAATTAAAACATGTGTAGAGTTCATTCAAAAGTCATCACATTAATCAAATTCACCCAAAAAACATCACATCGATCAAGTTCTTCCAAAATGGAACAACATTGATCAAGATGCATGTAGCACCTCCGAGAGCAATGATCCACGATCGTATCTACCACTAGCATTATCTACGAAGGAACTCAAACATCACCACCAAGGAAATCATCATCATAGTCGATGAGGCCACCATCACCAACGCCGACTAGAACATCAACATTGGTGACCAAGAACAACCACTACATCGGTGGCTAATGAAATCGGCGACACTGACTAGAAAAGAGAAGAATTGTACCCTCCGATGATACACCGAGCACTTGGCGGGTGTTGACCTCATTGGCATCTTGGGTGGCCAAACACCCCGCCAACAAGGTGAAGAGGTGGACAGAGTCGTGGTACTACACGCGGGCTTGGACTTGGAGTTGCCTTGGGTGTTGCCGCCGACACCTTCTTATTATTATTATTCTCCGCTGCCTCGGAGAGCATCTTCATTGCCTTTGTCGGCTTCCTTTGTCACTCACACAAGTGGAGGTACTAGCGGCAGAGGTGACCTCCGTGCCCTTGCCGCCGGCATTCACCACCGATTTGGTGCCATTCACCCCAGTTTTGCTTCCCAACCTCTTCCTGGCCAAAACCTTGGGCGCGGTGGAAGAATACGGTGGCGTAAAGCCAGCAGAAAGGCTCGGCAGGGTCACGGAGGTGAGCTCTGCTTCGATTACAGCCGGAGTCAAGGCCATCAATGCCGGCGGGGTGGGGGAAACAGCAGGAAGATGTCGCCGCTGGCAGGACAACGAAAAATATACTGGAAATATGTTTAGGAGAGTTAGGCTGCTTATAGAGACCGGTCCTTAAAAATTTTACTCTTAACTTTTAAAGGATCGGTTCAGTGCAATTCTTCTCTAACCGATTATAAGGGTGGGTTAAAGATGCTCCCAGCTCACATGCTATTATTTGGGGCAACTATTTTTGTGGCAGTATTAGGCTTAGCACGCTTGAGCTACCCTAAGAAATCTTTGGAGCTAAACCAAATGTTTGCGGGCTTCACAACAAAACATATGTAGATGATTAAAGGAAGCAACAAGTCACAGATCATGCAGAACCAACAGATTATCAGCCATTTTGTCGAGCAATTCGAACCAACCACTTTATCCAGCCTCATCGTCAGTCAATTTCCAGCCAGAGTTTCATCTGCATATAACAAGGGTATAAACGAACAAAGGGGAACAACGAATAAATCCATCCTAAGAGAACCGACAGCATCCAGCAGCAGCAGATTGTGAGCACCGACAAGGTGGGCTGGGCTGGCTGCAGAGCGAGCCAGCCACATTCTATCGAGTATATGTCGACTAGGGAGAGAATCCTTCATCTTTGGAGGACCTCTTCCCAGGGCGCAGCACGGCGCAACCCTCCTGATAAAGCAGGAGATCGCCGGGTTCAAGACTTTGGCCGCCCATAGGATACAACCATCACGTAGTCTCCCCCCGAGGAGCCTACCGACGTCTGCAGAGGGCGCGCCGGGCCGACCCTCATCCACCTGTCCATCAGGTTGCGCAGAGGTTGTGCAGGGTTCACAAACTGCCCACAGCAGCTCATTTCAACCTGGAACAACAAGATCAGGTACTGTTCAGACAGGCTATATATATGGTTCTGAACTCGGGTAGAGTATTTTAGCATGCCATTATCATTCGTTCTGCAAGGGGACTGTGCCCTCCAGTTGTGCTAGATGGATAGCTAGCACCAGTAAAGTGATAACAAATGCTGGTAACAGCAGGTGATTTTCCTACCTCTACCTCTAAGATAATAACTTATAAGTTTCAGAATAAGCCAACATGTACACTGGTTCCAGTTTACTACCATGCACGCGTTTTCTACAGAATGTGCTTATAGTTTTGGATAATTGCGGTAAAACATTAAGCACATGGGGAAAAAAAAACCTAGAGCGTTGCAAGGTAGAAATCATACCTCAGACTCACTTTGAAGACCGAGCTTCTGCATAATGTACCTCTGGATGGATGATGCGGGTATACTTCCATCTCTATAATGAGAAAATGCATTAGCCACAACTGAAAGATATTCAGCTGTACAATAAAACAACTGTTGATTGCAACAATAGAAATGCAAGTGACAGAAACTACAAGGGGAGGGACTAAGTTCACAATCAAGGTAATGCAAGTTAGCTGTATTTTCTTCTTTTTTTTATAGATATGCTGAGAAACTTAGCTGCATTTGCAGAAGAAAATTTCAAAGTTCACTTGACTCCCCACCAAGTTACTTGCAGATTGTACAAACGGATTAAAGTGGTCAGGGGTGGCAAAGAACGAGTGAACGAGCTTATAAGTTATGCTAAAAGCAATCACTATATGAAGGAACAAGCTTAGATATGCATATATTCTGATAGCTATGCCCCTTCAGGTGTATACAGAACTTAACCAAATCCAAGCCAAGCAATTGCGAACTTAGTCAAATTAGTTTCTCAAATACAAAATCACAAACGTTCGCTGAAAGGACACATACTTTAAAATTGGAAATAACTAGGCTTTGCAAATGAATACTGAATACACATCTTCATCCTACCATCACCTAAGACAATGGCATACTATATCTGAACATAGTTTATGTCCATTCAAATTCCTAGTGAATGTCTTTTTCCTTAGATTTTTCTATTTTCATGCTTTTCCATTCGAAGCATATCATAACAGTTCAATACCTCAATGCCAAGAGCATCCTTTTAAAGTATAATTTAGGGAACTTTTGTGATACATAAGAACTTAAGAAGTAACAGTACATCTGTAGCAGAGGTGAGGAACACGAGCTTACTTTATTCTCAAAAAATGGGCAGGTATCTGTGGCAAGGGCGGGGAACCTTTCCTGCAAACATTTGGATTACAGAAGATCAAAGGGGAGTCGGGCACACCAAAGATATTGCTTTGACTGAATTGAAAATAGTGATACTATAATCACGACTTACTGCTCAAACGAAGCAATCAATGAGAACCATATGGGGTTTATTGGCCTACTGTTCTGGGCCTTCTGGCTAGCTGCAGCAACAGAAGCTGCACTCTTCGCCCGGCCAGGCCCTTTCTTTTTAAGCATTACTGACAGAGGAACATCTTTCTTGTCATCTTGAAGTTTGGACTTCCGCAGCTGCTCCCCAGACTTTTCTCGGTTAGCATGTTCACTACTAGGAGATCCATTGGGAGGATCTGCCTTAGCAGCTGGAGTATGTGGACTTGATCTGAAGGACTTTGTTTTGCTTGCAGCGTCTACAAGACAATTTAAAGGTTTCCAGAGCTCTGCCTTATCCAAGTCCTTATCGTCACCTGCTTTATCTTTATTAGAGTTACGACTTGATGTTTCGGCAGTCGATGATGCCTGCAAATAATATCAGCAAATCACTACTACTGATGACATGCATTTTTTGCATTGATTAGTTTTAAGATGGCATGCACATAGATGCAAAATATACATGTAGCTAATGAGAAAACAAAAACTGCGAAGTAAAGACGTAACATTACATGATGCAGTCAGAATGTTACAGCTGTTTTTACCTTTCTTCTTGTTTGAGGCACTTTGCTCAAGCTATCTAGCAAGCTTATATTATCAGCATGCTTATTGGCACTACCATTATCCTTTTCTACAGGATCAAGGATTGGACCAAGGCCACGTAATGCAGCAGCAGCAGCCTTCCTAGTAACTGCTCTTGTTCGGCGCCCTGTCAAACCCGTTGTTATTCGAGGTGTATCAACCACCAATGAAGAGATAGATCTCTCTTTCCTTTTAATAGGCACTGAAATGGGAGATTCAACTTTAGCGTCATCGATCTTTGTTTTTTTCGATGGAAAAATCTTCGACCTCACGTCTTGTTTATTGTGATCGGCTCTGGAATCAAGATATCAGAAATGAGTAGAAGAAAAGCATAAGTTTAGAATGAAAATAAATTCACCAAGAAATCCCAATTCAGAAGAGTTACATGACAGTTTTCTCATAAAAAGCCTTGCGTTTCGATGCATTGATAGAAAAAGAAGGTTATGTGTACAAGTCCAAACAGCACTTTGCATTTTAAACGTGAACAATTATCTACTACAGGCGCAGAATTAGTCTTCACCAGTTTACAAACCAATATAAATGGCTTTCTCCATAAACCAATGATTGACAAAAGATCTTGAAACAGAGGCATAATGACAGCAAAGTTATGGTATTACTAACACTCAAAATGGTGTCAAGCGACTATTGAAAACACAAAATGCTGCCAGATAAGAAAGCAGACTGGAGGTCAACTGCCGAGAAATATCTTTATATAAGGGATTCGCATATCAAGCTTAAGTGGAATGTTCTGTTACGCAATGCATAGCCGTCGTAGTAATCTCGGAGATATTTCTCAATATCAAGCTTAAGTGAAATATTTCTTTCTACATATAAGATAGTCTGCTCAAATGAGGCTGTACTGGTGTGTAACAATCTCAGAAGGATGCTCCTATAATGCAGGAGTAACATAGCTATATATTTCGTCTTGTCCAGAGAGCTGGATAAGCCCTTTGTACTCCATATTTTTTACATTCAATCTGTAGTTCGGTGCAACTATCTGCTATGATGATTTAGGCTCAAAGTTTGAGTCTGACATCTTTTTATCTAATGGAAATATATGCTAACAATACAAAATCTATGAAACTTGGCTGTGAAGTAGAAGAAATAAAGCACATAAACGTGTATTTTGGTAGTAAGGAAATGTATAAGAACATTGGGCAAAGCAAAGCAGTCTGTGGTAGAATAAACATGTAACTCCCATCTTCACCCGAAAAATATAAGGTCATGAGAATAATACCTAAGCTTCTCAAGTGGAGCGCAGCCGAGATCAATTTTACATTCTGGACAGTAGTCTAACTCCTCATCATTAAGCTTCTTATAGATACACTTTCTACAAACTGCATAATGACAAGAAAGAAGTTCAAAAATAGTGAGTTCTCAAGATGTGTGGATCTCATAGCATGAGAAGACTGGCATAAGGAAATGCGCTTAATTTAAAAGGGGTAGCTGAAGGAACTGGAGCATGAATATCCCTTTCTTTGGAAAACACAACTAATGCTTTGAAATATGTGTACATCATGGAAAGAAAATCATGCATGCAAATGAATGAAAGCCTGACTCTGGCATCGGCCATATAGCATAAAATCCCCAAGAACTACAACAATTAAACAAAGGAGCTAAATCAACAATAAATTACATCGACGATGTTTCTATGTCCAACGATATTTCTTATCTTTAAATATTACTAAGGTTTCTCATATCCTGCAGATTTAGGCAAATCAAAAAGATGTGCATGTTTTCTGCAGAACAAATAATTCAGTATGACTGTAGATGATAATTCTATTAACCACTGGAACTATTATTTACTTCACATGAGTACATGCCAGTCTCAAAAAACGAAAAAGAAAATAAATGATAAACAAACTAAGATATAGGTATTCTATAGGTCAAAACCACTTATCTTGCCTCCAATTACCGAAATGACATAATAAAGTAACTACCAGATATATATCCAAAAGGGGGGGCCTTTGGAGAAGCTTATTTTTGGACTGGGCTACAATTGGCTAAATAAAATGGTGAGTAGCCATAAGAGATGTAACAATAAGGAGACAGAGCTCAAGTGATAATCACAGTATCACACCCCAACCAAAATAAAGTAAAAGGAAACTGTGCAGCAGTGGACCTGACTATGCGAAATCAGGTTCATGCAGCATTTTAGAGTAAGGGCTAAAGCTTGAATCGCCTGCCTAGCAATACCAAATTCATTTCTAACATACTGTCAAACGTCATGAACAAATCAAGATTTACAATATCTCAAGGGCACACACAACATGAACAACTACACCAACCGATTTATGCATGCAAAGTATTTTGATGGCCTGCAAATATTTACACAGCAATCATTCCCCACGTTGAGGACCCAAATATTATATGTACTGTTCCACCAATTACAGGCCAACATTGCAAGAATCCTACGTGCAAAACAAAAACAAATGCAGGCTGAACTCATCATTCCAATCTCTTGCAGCATTAAAATAAATCAATCATGAATTCGAGCTAGATGCTATCTCAGAACAGAGCACTGCAAGTTCATGTAACATCATGAATAGTAGCAGTAGAGAACTAAACAGCTATCTAAATAAGATTATAGGCACACCAAAGCAGCCGACAGGTTTGCAAAAAGATCACAAATCTACGTAAATCCATCTACTGAACCGCGGACTGAATCTAAAAGCATGGAAGTTACCAAACGCATGAACACGAGGAACGAGGCCCCAAGATTGACGCGGAATCAAGAGGCGGGCCCGCAACACGAGTATAACGCCAGGATTGGAGAAACGCAAGAACAATGAACAATGCCAAGAACCATGTAGGGGATGGCAATACAGCCATGCCCGGATCACGGAATGGCGGGCTGGAGGCAACCAAAACCGACGTCGCCGGCGGCCAAATCCGGAGCCCCAAGAACCAAGAACGCGTCGAATCGCCGCCGCAGTGCTCGATACGGCGGCAATCTTCGTAGAGATTGAAACCATTGGTGCTACCGGAGTACATGGTTGCGGCGGCGGAGCGGGGTACTCACATGTGTGGAGGCACTCGGAGATGGTGGTGGCGTCGCGGAGAAGGCGCTTGCAGATTGGGCACGTCATGCAGCTCGCGAGCAGGTCCCGCTTGACCATCACCACCCCGCTCCCCTCCGGCGCGGGCCGCCGCCGCGGCCGCCCACGCCCCCGCTTCACTGGCTTCTCCGGTTCAGCCTCCACCATCTTCACCGCATCCTCCTTCGCCTGCTCCCCGTCAGCCTCCTCCACCGCCTGCGCCTCAGCCACCGCCGCCGCCGCCAGCGGTTTGTCCTCCGGCGGGGCCGGCGATGCGGACCCGCTCTGCATGGCGTGGGTCCTCCCCCGCACGGCTAGCTCCACATGCTGCGGAGGCGCAAAGCTGGGGGCTTCCTACCCGCCGCCTCTCCCCTGAGCGTTGAAATGGGAGGAGAGATCGAAGAAGAGGAGGCCGCCGACGAGGAAGAGAAGGGAGTTGAATATGCCAGACCGGAAAAAAAAGTATTTACGTATTTATCAAGGGAAGGGAGAAGGCCAAGAAACCAAAGGAGCGGATGGAGAAGGCAAAAAAAAAAGTTATTATTGCGTTGGTTTTATTTTGATTTTCTCATCTTCGTTTTATGCTTGTTTTGGTTTCCTATTCCTTTTGTTGTGAAGACAAAACAATGTGTGTACTACAAATACTCGTATCACAAGATATACATACATGATGAATACAAACAATGTTGAGAAGATTGTATCACTGTAATATTTTGAGAATTTTTCTGCCTGTCATGCGTTTCGCGCATGCGGAGGTGGAAAGGCAAATCTTTTGTATATTTCGTAGCACAAAGTTTCTAGAAAACGTAACGGACGATTTAAGATGTTTAATTACGTTTACGATAAATGGTGGTTGACAGCTAGCCTTTCCTCTGCATGCGTATGGTTCAGCAGAAATGACACATGTATAACGTGTGAAAATCAAATTTTGCATCATAATAATAATACCATGATATACGGTCATCAAAATCTGTATTTTAAGATGGAGAATTATATTTGATATCATGTTTTGTGCGTGTCTTATGTTCTTTCTCTTAGATATTACAAAGATTGCATATCTTATATATAAATGATCGTATTTCGAGAGCAAGTAACGTTGGGTCAAAATGCACTTATTGCCGTAGAAACCCGTCGCTTGCCAGCTACCATTTTGTTTTTTTGGTGACATTGTCTTTACGCGCATCAAAATTAATTTTCCATGTCATGGTGATCATACAGGCTCCTATAATCCAATACGATGTGTCCTATTATGGGTAACAAAGTTTTGGCCATGTAGTTATCATTGTATTTATACCTTGCTTCCATTTTGATTGTATGATTCTACTTTGCTTCAAACTTGCATAGCAACATGCTGCTAGAAATTCTTTCGGATGTTTTATTATGAAGAGGTTTTAAATCATACGTTTTTGCCAATGGTATTGATCTACATATTCATATAAATATTATAAAGTTCATGAAATACAAACGCTTATAAATCATATTGAAACACATACAATGAGTACTTTATAATATTTATCAGCCAAAATCTGTATGCGTATGGTTCAGCTGAGACGGCACCCGGTCCCTTCTGTATAACGTGTGGAAATCAAATTTTACATCATACTAATAAGGCCATGATATATGGACATCAAAATCTATATTTTAAGATGGAGAATTATATTAGATATCATGTTTTGGGCGTGTCTTAAGTTCTTTCTTTTAGATATTACAGACATTGCATATCTTATATATAAATGATCGTGTTTCGAGAGCAAGTAACATTGGTTAAATGCACTTATTGCCGTAGAAACGCGTCGGTTGCCAGCTACTATTTTGTTTTTGTTTTGTGGCATTGTCTTTACGCGCATGAGAATTAATTGGCCATATCATGGTGATCATCGAGGCTCCTATAATCCAATCCGATGTGTCGTATTACGGAAATATATGCAATATTTTGTACACCCACGCCGTTGCCGTCCACGAAAACAAAGTCCACATATGCACGTGGAAGACCGTCATGAAAAAAAGTCACAACCTTCCACCCGTGCTCGGCGGAAGACTGCCACGAAAAGAAATTTTATCCACGAAAAGAAAGTCCAGCCACGACCGGCGGAAGACCACCACGAAAAGAAAGTCACACTTGTCCACGAAAAATTTGATGTCGTCCACGCAAAGTCGCCCATGACTACGAACCATCCACATAAAGTCATCCGTGGCTATGATCTGTCCACACAAAGTCACCTGGCGGAAAAAAGTAGCTGGCGGCGTTAAATCGATATGAGATGGGAAATGCTATATAGGGTGATCCGACACTGATAGGCCTATGCACCGCTACCACCATAGACACCCCACTATTTTGCATGAAACCATTTTACAAATATTATAAAAAATGTGTGTATAATTACTTGCCTCATTTATGTCCTATATTTATTACTTAAATTTTTAGGAATTTAGTAAAACCTAAAAATATTGCTAGGAGATTATTGGAGGCATGGTTGAAAAAATTGGAAACAAAAGATATAAAATAATTTTAGGGTGGACATCATTTTCCTGGTATAATTTTTCTTTTAATGGAATTTTGCAGAATGCTTTGGAATTTCTTTGGAAATTATAAAAGACAATTTGATTTTCTAGGTTTATTTACAAACATGAGATATTATGTTTGTTTTATTTGGGTTTTCTCATCTTATTTTATGCTTTTTTATATTTATATTTATTTGTTGTGCAAAACAAAACAATGTGGGTACACATATTTGCACCACAAGGCATATGTGATAAATCCATACAATACTAAAAGATTATTTCTGGTTCTCGTGAACCTTGTGTTACGATAGATTTAGCCTCGGCAATACTCATGGTTTATGGATATGATAAACCATTGATACCTGTATTTTATATCATCTATTTTAGGTCAAAGAACCTTAGTTCATACTCTTATTGCGGTTAATGATGTTTATTTACTAGATTACAGATAATTTATGAGGCTTTCCTCAAAAATCCCAATGCGGTCGCTATTAAATTTTGGGAGGCAGAAAACCTTTGTTTTCATCTTTTATATTTTATTTTAGGGAATTTCTAGAATCCAAATGAATCAAGAAAAAATGCCACTCATTTTTTTAGGAAGGCAAAGCCCATTGGCCTTTGAGCCTCACGAGGTAGCCGGGGGCAAGGGTTAGTCCACACCACGGCCCCTAGGCTAGGTGTGCCATGGTGGGTTCCACATCGCATCTAGCAGGCCTCACGATATTCTTTTTATTATATATATGCTCTGCCTCGCGAGAAAACCCTACACCATGTTTTCTGACATAGTAAAAGGAGAAATGATACATGTAAAATGCATACATGAACTTTGTCATTTACTATCATGAATTCCCACATATTTGCATCATATATGATGATAATATCATGGTTTACATTGATTTATGGAGATTTACCGATGATCCCCTTTATTTTGTTTATAACTCTGCAGAAGAGAAATTTCCTGTTTTGTGTATTTTTCACTTTCAGAGACCTATACGAAGTCAAATTGAGCTAGGATTTCTGGAGGGTCATTTTTTCACCGGGAGAAGCAGCATGGGCTTTTGGAGCACACCTGCAGGGGCCTGAGGCCCAAAAGAGACCAGGTGGTGCGCCTACCTTTCTAGGACGCGCCACCCCCTCTCTTTTGGCCGTCGATCGTCCAAATCGCTTGATTATTACGTGGACCGACGTATTTTGACCTAAAACCCAATATATATATATATATGACCCCGAGGGTTCTCTAGAGGAGAGCGCCACAGAAACACAAAAACACGAAAACAGAGGCTGCATCAGAGAAGATTGGAGGGGGAAACTCCGCCGAAGCCGCCGCCGGAGGGATCTTCACCTTCTCCAACATCTTCCTCATCATCACAATGATCAAGGTGGAGTAGTCCACCTCTAGACTACAGGTTTGTGGCAATAACTTGATCTATTTCTCCCATATTTTTCATAGTTCTTAGTGGCATATGAGCTGCCCAACATGATTATGGTCATATATGTAATACATATGTGGTGGATCTTTATTCTATGATATGATGCTATGAGATTTGACTATACTTTATGTAAGATATATTGGTAGATGCATATTATGTACCCCGTTCTTAATTATTGGTTCTGGTCCAACTTGTATGCAAGAACGTGTGTGGGGTGTGTGTGTGTTAGCTGGAATGGTTATAACGATTGGATAGTGATAATAAATTCATGATCTATTATGGCTTTGCCTTTTCTTTTGCTATCGCACTAGGTATAAAGTGAATGCATGTGCTATGTTCGTCATGTGACAAAAGTGATGATCTTGTTTGATCAAGGTAGCATATTTGATATTCAAGCATCATGTTAAAGTACTTATGGCTATACTCGATCTGTTAATTCTTAATACAAGATTGCTTGAAATTTTTCCTGCCTTGTGAGGTATAATAGAGATGTGGTGCATCATCTCTATGTTAGGACGTGGTGCCTAATATGAATGTGTATCTTACACATGTTTAAGTTTTTTTTCTTCATATGTCATTGATGAATTGTTATTGTTAACTACAACTTAAAAGAGATAATAGTCAAGTGAACCCATGAATCACAGTCCAATTTTAATCATAACAAATATCTTTCCATTACTTTTATCTTACTTTTTATTTGCAGCACAATTTTAATCCGGAAATACAAAAACACTTTTCTATCTTATTTGCACTCAAAACCCCAAAATAAACAAACATTTACTGCTTTTACTTAGTTTGCTTTACTCTAGTTATTGCTTTACTTTACTTTTACTTACACGAAACCTTGTTCTTGAAAACCGCACGGTAGATTTGGGGACACAAGGCATTATTTTATTTTGCAGGATTGTTAGAAGAGGAGAGGGAGATATAACTCTTTACTCCATTCCCAGAGAGTTCGATATAACCCTCGAGTCACCCTTGTGGGGAAAATACTTTGCTGACACAACACTCTGCACTTCTAGTCCCAACGTCATCAAGACTATTTTCTGGTGCCGTTACCGGGAAGTGGGAATAGCATCTCACAACTGCATCTTCATCAATTAATCTAGGAGCACAACAATTTCCAAGGTGACTGCAAAGGTATTTTCTAGCACCGTCATCTTCATCATCAACTTAATTAGTGCAAATACCCAAGCTTGGGTAGGTTGCACAGTTGTGAGCTCTCTTATCTCTTTTATATTTTATAAAGTATTTTATTTGTCTTGTTTTTAGTCTTTACTTTCTAGTTTTCTTTTAAAATACAAAAACCCATAAAAATGACAAATAAAAATATCAAAAATACCGGTATGGCTACTAGTCTAGATAAGAATGACACTTTGGAAGAGAAGTATAAAAATGCTATGGTATTTATGAAATATAGAGAATCATGTGAACGGAAACGACTAAAATGTTTTTTAAGACTTCTAATTAATAAAGCTGTTATTGAGTACCTTGCACATTGTGAAAGGTCTTGTAGATTTTTTTGTGGTGAACACTTTGACTTCCAATGTAGATCCCATGAACAACATACAATTGCCTCCTATCATACTTATAGTTATGTTCATTTAGGGATGGAAGAAGTAGAACAATTTATGAGCTTTATGGCAGCCTATGAATTAAATACTTTCCTTGATGAGGTTTATGAAATTAGTGGTGTGACTCGTGATTGCGATTTGAGGTCTCTATTATCCTAAATCATTGCATAGACAACTTTTCTGATAATATCTATGTTCTTGACTATAATGAGAGAAATCGTGCAGCCCAAGAAAACACTAGCTTATTACATAAAGAAGAAAATGAAGAAGCCATAGTTCCATATAAGCTTGGGGAAGAGTGGGATCTTCTAACTTCACCACCAACATGTGATGATAACTCTAAAATTGAATATGCTCTAGATGATGGCCTATTCTTACTTGACAACCCTCCATGTTTTGAAAATACTATGTTATGTGAGGATAAAAATGATAAAATTGTTGTTTGTAATAATTCTCTCATCATTAAGAGTTCCATATCATTCTTGACATCTCCTATTTACACAATGGAGTAGAAATATGTTTATGTTGAAAAATACTTGTATGGTTTGCAACTATCTTATACCTATGGAAAATGTTCTTGCAACCATGATGTCACGATTAAAAGTAGTACTAATAACTATTTTTAAAGAGGAAACAATGATTATGAATCATTTAATAAATTTAATTATCCTATTTATATGCAAAAAATTCTCTAAGATTCATGATTCAAATAGTTACACTATTAAATTTCCTTCAAGCAAGTGCAATCATTATGAAAGAGGAGGATATAAGCACCCTATCTATGCTAATGATAATTATAAGTTGCATTTACCTACCATAGATATGCTTTGGTATACTCCTATTGGTTGTGATTTATTCATATATAAAATCCCAATGCATAGGAAGAAAGTTAGACTTTGTTACTACTTGTTGCATATTTCTTGTTGTGTGATAATGTGCTTTAAAGTGTTAAATATATTTATTGGTATGATCACACCATGGGGCTGTGGCATCTTGTTGTCATATATTATTTCTAATAATGAGTAGGATAATAATCAAGAAGAATCACTCCTACAACATCGTTGTCCCACTTGAACAAAGTAAGCAAGCCTAACTATATGGCTATAAAGAAATCGCTTTACAGGAGGCAACCCAAGCTGTTTTTATTTATATTTTCTTTCTACATACTTGATTATCATGTTAGTTTTATTTTAGTTTACTCTCTAGTTTTTTAAAAAAGTAACAAGTTTTTACCCATATTGATGTTATAAAGTTGCAAAACAAAATAAGAGTTGTTGATTTCTGCGATGCACTTTTTAGTGCATGATTTTTCTGATTTTTTGGATAAATCATAAAATCTTGATAAATGCACAGTAGATGTAACTTTTCATCCTCTATATTAACAAAAAAATTCTAAAATTCCTGACATGTCTAAGTGGTCGAAAAAAAATCAGTTTTGCTGCTGTCAAATTTCCTGACAGTTCTGCATTCTTTTGTGTGCACCTTTCTTTTGAATTTCAAAATTATTTTCTTGAATCTTTCGAATGGATGAGAATTTCTATTACTTTACGTGCTCTCTGGTACATAAATAAAATATTTTATCTTTGAAGAAAATGGTGGCAAGCATATTATTCTTATACCACTAATGTCGCCCCATAAAAAGGAATGAAAATAAAAGTTTGTGTTGAATTTTTTTCACATGGAATGGAAGAACACCACACCAATATCAATCCAAGAATGGTGAAGACCATAATCTTGGGGATGCCCAAGGGACCTCACTGGGCTCATTTTAAAACTCTCGATTTTCCCACTTCTAAACTTTGTTTTTTTAGCAACATGGAATTTTCGTAAAAATTTGGAGCATATTTGTTTTGTTTGTGTCTAGTTTTGTTATAAAATAAAAAGGACCATCATATTGAACACTTATCATGCTTATAATAAATCTACTTTGCTAAACTCTCATATCTCTGAATGATAAAAAAAGTTCCATGTTCTAAAAAGAAAAGGAGGAATGCCAACTAAAAGCTGAAATTTATTTTGTGCATGGTATTTCTAGTTTCATATGCTTTACTGAGTGATGATTTGCTATGTGCCTTATTTAGTGATGCTTCTTACTAGTATACATATATGTTTAACATTAAGTATAATAGTTTTATTATGAATGAATAGCACTATGGATACTATTGCATGCTTCTAGATCTCTTGGTAGCCAAAAAAATGAATTCTCACAAAAGCATAGACTTGTTTCCAAATAAAATCAAACCCAAATGTCTAGAATATCTACCTACATATCACTTTATATTCCAAGTATAATATGTGTGTTATGCCTCCAACCATTTCCAAATATTCCTTTTTGTGTGATTTAAAGCTCATAGAAAAGTAAGGTGTGGAAGGAAAACACCACTATGCACGTCATGATTTTGACTAATTATGAGTAATGAGCTAGACCTTAACCATGATTACATGGGGGTGTCTTTCAACATTGCACTATTGAGGTTGTTTACCTTGCTTTTATTGTCACTTCTTTTGGGTTCGTTGATAGTTATCTCTTGCAAAATGAAGGGGGTTGTCAAGATAAGGACTAGAGTATGCATAATTTGTTAGAGAAGAGCAATGAGCCTCTAACATGAAGCCATGCTTAATCGTGGTGAAAGTTTCAGCAAAGAGCACCCTCAATAGGAAGAGAGAAAAAAGAGTGAGTGAGTGGAAAAAGAAAAAAGAAACATAGAGAGAAAAAAGTGAGAGAGAGTTAGAGAGAATGTTCACCGTCTGTTGTCCATGTTGTCCCAGTATGGATGGCCTATAAAGTTGAGACTCAAAATATACTAATGTCCTTTGTACAGGTGGCATCGAGGTATCCCATTGCGATACTTGGTTAAAACAATATGTGAAAGGTCTGTGACAACCTGAAGTTGAGTAGCAAGAGGTATAACTCTTAGCACCAGAGGGTGAGGCAATATTTACTTATAAGAGGTCTGATACGTCTCAAACGTATCTATAATTTCTTATGTTACATGCTAGTTATATGAAAATACTCACATGTTTTATATACACTTTACATCATTTTGATGCATTTTCCGGCACTAACCTATTAACAAGATGCCGAAGCGCCCGTTCCTGTTTTCTGGTGTTTTTGGTTTCAGAAATCTTACACAGGAAATATTCTCGGAATTGGACGAAACAAAAGCACACGGTCTTATTTTCCACGGAGCCTTCTGATGACCCACAAGTATAGGGGATCGCAACAGTCTTCGAGGGAAGTAAAACCCAATTTATTGATTCGACACAAGGGGAGCCAAAGAATATTTCTAAGCCTTAACAGCGGAGTTGTCAATTCAGCTGCACCTGGAAACAGACTTTCTCGCAAGAGTTTATCAGTAGTAACAGTTGTAAGGGTACATTGCCCCTATGTGTGGTTTTGGTAATTAATGACAACCCCTATGGACTAATGTTTCCATTGTGTTTATATGAAGGAATATTCCATAGGTACTACTTGTATTCCATGTGTTGGATTCAAGTATGGATGCCATGAAGATAAAGGTATACCTTGTGTATTGGCATCAAGATCATCGGTTATGAAGATACATATGTGATATGATCAAGAAGAAGAAATGAAGATGGAGTTCTTATGTGGGACTCAATATTAGCCATGCTCTATCTTATGTGAGTATGAGAAGATACAAGGATTGAGTTGGGCAAGTTCAAGATGAGCATCTCAAGTGGATCGCATGCTTGAAGCTTGCCGTCCATTTGGTGATAATGGACATGTGAAGATGTGCATCAATGGAGCTTTCCCATCATAGTGTATGGGGGAGTATTTGTGAGTCTTCACGAAGCAACATTGATCAAGTGAGGCATTCCGGCTTGTGTAGAGCTTGAAGAGTTATCATCAAGATCAAGCGGGATGCGCAAGGCAAAGGTATGGCCTTGCTAGGTTTTCCTTTTACCGGTCTCTAGGTGGATGTTGGGAGACCGGATTATAGGATAGATAGCCGCACTATCAAGAGGGGCTTTCGGTTGGGTAACTTGATCGCATCGTCATAGGGAGCTCAATCCTTTGCATACTTTGCATATCCCTATTGCTTCTTGGTGTTTCTCTGTGTGAGGTTCTTGAGCTTGTTGCTAGCTTTACAACAAGCCCAAGTTCATCGAAAACGGAATCCGCATGCATCTTCTATTGCGTTTTCGAGTTTGGACGTCTTCACCGTTTCTTGACGGTGGGAGACTCCCTCTCTAAAATCATCTAAAATATTCTGTGAGGAGTCTCCATATTTCCAGTTTTTGTTGGGGTTCTATTCGTCGTTATCTTTCCAACAAAATTGGTTTCATGTCAATCGGGGTCCGGACACAAAAGTTATCACAGTTTTTGTATAAACATGTTTTCCTGCTCACCCGGTTTGGGACCCGGTCGGACCGGCCCGTGCGCCGGACTAGCTCCGGCCTGCCGCCCGGTCAGCCGGCCTACCAACCGGCCTGGCCGGCGTGCCGACCGGTCAACCGGTCGGCAACCGGGCGCCAACCGTGCGTGGAACTGATCCGGTCTGATGCCCGGTCTGCCGGACTACTGACCGGCGGGCTCGGCGTATCGTCCGGTCGACCGGTCGACAACCGGGCGCCAACCGGATGAGCTCCTGGAAGACGCAAAGTGACCCCGGTCGAGGTCCGGTCTGCCTCCCGGTTTGGACCGGCTGGTCCGGTCTATGGCCCGGCTCGACCGGGCCCTGGACCGGACGGCCCGGTCTCAGGCCCGGTTGACCGGCCTCCTCGACGGCTGACTCAGCCCAACTTTTCCCCAACGGTTATATTTGCTCTTGGGCTATAAATAGCCCTTCTTCCACCTTGGGCTGTGTAGTTCTTCCCATTCTCTCTCCTCCATTGTTGCATTTGAAGAACTTGCTCTCCCCTTTGATTCCTCCAACCATTCTTGCTCATTCTTGAGGGATCTAAGAGAGGAGATCTAGATCTACACTTCCACCAATCCATTTCTTCTCTAAGTGAGGGAATCTCTTGGGATCTAGATCTTGGAGTCTTTTGTTGACTTTCCCCATTGTTCTTCCTCTCCAATCTCATCCTAGCATTTGTTGTTTGGGTGGGATTTGAGAGTGAAGGACTTGAACACCTCTAGTGTTCTTGCTTTGCATCATTGCATAGTGTTGAGCTCTCCACCACGATTTGTTCGAGTGAGAGACCGTGAGCTTGTTACTCTTGGAGGGTGACCTCCTAGTTGGCTTGGTGATTGGTGCTCCGGTGATCTCTTCAAGAAGATTGTGAAGAGGCCCGGGCTTCTCCTTCGTGGAGCTTGTGAAGTGGTTGTGGAGCTTGCCATCTCCGGAGCGGAGGAAAAGCTAACCATAAGGAAAGGGCCATTATCCTTCGTGGGTGTGGTTCGGAGAATAGGGTGAGCCTTCGTGGCGCGGGGAATCCTTCGTGGGACCTCCACTCCTCCAAACGTGACGTACCTTGTTGCAAAGCAAGGGAACACGGGAATACATCCTCGTCTCCGCGTGCCTCGGTTATTTCTATACCCGAGCTCTCTTTCCTTGTGATAGCCATCGTGCTTGAAGTACATATATCTTGCTATCACTTGTGCTACATATATCTTGTGCCTATCTTGCTTAGCTCTAGTTGCTATTGTTACACTTAGTTGAGCTTAGCATATTTAGGGTTTGTGCTTGTAAACTAAACGATAGTTTAATTCCGCATTCTTACAAGACAAATCCGCAAGAGTTTGTAATTGCCTATTCACCCCCCCCCCTCTAGGCGACATCTCGATCTTTCAACAGTTTTATAGCAGTAGCAGTAGTGAAATATCAGCAGCAGTGTAACAAAGACAGCAGTAGTGATTATAGTAAACAGCAGGATTAAAATACTGTAGGCACACGGATGGATAAACGGGCGTTGCATGGATGAGAGAAACTCATGTAACAATCATGGTAGGTGATACGTCTCCGACGTATCGATAATTTCTTATGTTCTATGCCATATTATTGATGATACCTACATGTTTTATGCACACTTTATGTCATATTCGTGCATTTTCTGGAACTAACCTATTAACAAGATGCCGAAGTGCCAGTTCATGTTTTCTGCTGTTTTTGGTTTCAGAAATCCTAGTAACGAAATATTCTCGGAATTGGACGAAACGAAGACCCAGGGGCCTATTTTGCCACGAACCTTCCAGAAGACCGAAGAGCATACGAAGTGGGGCCACGAGGTGGCGACACCACATGGCGGCGCGGCCAAGGGGTGCCCGCGCCGCCCTGTGGTGTGGGCCCCTCGTCGGGCCCCGACTCGCCCTTCCGCCTACTTAAAGCCTCCATCGCGAAACCCCGATGCGAAAAACCACGATACGGAAAACCTTACCGAGACGCCGCCGCCGCCGATCCCATCTCGGGGGATTCCGGAGATCTCCTCCGGCACCCTGCCGGAGAGGGGATTCATCTCCCGGAGGACTCTACACCGCCATGGTCGCCTCCGGAGTGATGAGTGAGTAGTTCACCCCTGGACTATGGGTCCATAGCAGTAGCTAGATGGTTGTCTTCTCCTCATTGTGCTTCATTGTTGGATCTTGTGAGCTGCCTAACATGATCAAGATCATCTATCTGTAATACTCTATGTTGTGTTTGTCGGGATCCGATGGATAGAGAATACCATGTTATGTTAATTATCAAGTTATTACATATGTGTTGTTTATGATCTTGCATGCTCTCCGTTAGTAGAGGCTCTGGCCAAGTTTTTGCTTTTAACTCCAAGAGGGAGTATTTATGCTCGATAGTGGGTTCATGCATGCATTGACACCTGGGACAGTGACGTGAAAGTTCTAAGGTTGTGTTGTGCTTGTTGCCACTAGGGATAAAACATTGGCGCTATGTCCGAGGATGTAGTTGTTGATTACATTACGCACCATACTTAATGCAATTGTCCGTTGCTTTGCAACTTAATACCGGAAGGGGTTCGGACGATAACTCGAAGGTGGACTTTTTAGGCATAGATGCGGTTGGATGGCGGTCTATGTACTTTGTCGTAATGCCCAATTAAATCTCACTATACTTATCATGTCATGTATGTGCATTGTTATGCTCTCTCTATTTGTCAATTGCCCGACTGTAATTTGTTCACCCAACATGCTTTTATCTTATGGGAGAGACACCTCTAGTGAACTGTGGACCCCGGTCCATTCTTTTAATACTGAAATACAAATCTGCTGCAATACTTGTTTTACTGTTTTCTCTGCAAACAATCATCTTCCACACATGTTGACTGCCAAAACCCACCGGCGGGCAGCGGCCTTGTCAACACTGTAGAGCCGGGGGGAGCCTAGAGCTGCGGCTGGCTGAGACCCCTCCGAGCGACGGCCCGCAATGCTCTTCTGGTCACACGCGGCGTTGCGAAGTGCAGGGCGTGCCACCCGACCTATACCTGGTCGGGAAGGTGATGAGGTTGCCTCGCTTAGTTTCCTGCAGGGCATACATGTAAACGTTAAATACGAGCCTCGATCGGCTCTCGGGTTATCCCGTGAATCGGCTCAAAGAGCCGATCCACCCATGATCCGTACGGGGTGCACGAATACTTGGTGGTCCTGCTTGATCAAGATGAAGCTAATGAGATCTACGACGATTTAGGGTTTTCACCGCATAACCGGATCATCCTACTCCAGGTTGGGCCTTGCGGCCACGCACGGTGCTCGTAAGCCGATCCTAAACAAGGCCAAAAAACCAACACGAAGTTGATCCTAGGAACATCCCGTTTAGGACTTGCGAACGCCACCCTACGTGCCACTGGATCCTCCCCCCCATTGTAAGGCCAAACTATTGCAGATATTAAACTAATCCTTGTAGAACAAGGAGCAATCGTAACGGATCAGATCTACTAAATAATGATCGAGCGGGGTGCCGCCCCCACACCTAAGATAGGCGTGAGGACGGCTAGATATGCAAGGGTTGCACTACGTAAGCATGCTTAAACGAAAAACAATGCTAACCCTAACACATCTAATGATAACTACGTTGCTCGCCATCAAAAACGCTTCAGTACGAGCAACGCATGAACAACGTGGGGCTTGTGCTGCCTAGATCGCAAGATGCGATCTAGGCAGCATGTCGCTTACCTGATAGAAACCCTCGAGACGAAGGAGTTGGCGATGCGCCGAGATTGGTTTGTTTTTGGGGTTGAACGTGAGTTGTTGTTTATTCCATAAACCCTAGGTACATATTTATAGTCCAAGGGACTTTCTAATGTGGGCGTGCACTAAACCGTGCACGGGTAAAACTCTAATTTCTAAACTAAGATGCGATCTAATATGTTACAGATACACGGGCAATTAAGCCCAACTTGGTATAAAAGGCCGATTCACGTATTTCTTCTATGTGTATTCTTCAAACCCATCTTGATCGCGGCCCACCTCTGACTCGGTCAAATTCTGGTGATAACACATGCCCCCCTGGTTTTGGAAATGACATTTCCAAAATCCTTATGCTTTTCCTTCGTCGGGTCATGTCGTGGCAGAGCAGAAACTGCCGATTGTTAGCTGGATCGACGCCCAATGAGCCGATAGCAACGCATTGGTCTCTCATAATCTATCCTTCATCTTCTTCGACTGATGACTCTGAGACCTGGTGACACTCCTCTTGCAAAATTCACCATCCTCGAAGAAGGTTGCTACACTGGACCAGCCGATGATACTCCAATTGGCTTCTAGAAACAGAACATTTACCAGGTCGGTTGCCCCCCGAGTCTCAGTCAAGGCGAAACAGAGACGAGGATACACAAATTAGCCGAATGGACCTGGGCTTGATCATGTCTGAGGGCACTATCATGCAGAGCCAGCCGATTTGAACGAAATCGGCTCTCCAGAGGAGAGGACCTTCGGGGTGAGCTGCCCCCCGAGTTTCTTCAGTCCAAATGTCATGACTACATATTCAAACAAACCCATTGAACCTGGTACTCTGAATGCAGTCTTGTGTATATCTTCTGGATATTGTCAACATAAAGTAATATAACAAGTGCAATATGCAAGTATGTAGGAATCAATGTACAGTTAACACAAGTATTTGCTTTTTAGATAGGAGGAAATGGGTAAACTGACTCAACAATAAAAGTAGAAGAAAGGCCCTTCGCAGAGGGAAGCATGGATTGCTATATTTGTGCTAGAGCTTTTATTTTGAAAACATGAAACAATTTTGTCAACGGTAGTAATAAAGCATATGAGTTATGAAAGTTATATCTTACAAGTTGCAAGCCTCATGCATAGTATACTAATAGTGCCCGCACCTTGTCCTAATTAGCTTGGACTACCGGATCTTTGCAATGCACATGTTTTAACCAAGTGTCACAATGGGGTACCTCCATGCCGCTCGTACAAAGGTCTAAGGAGAAAGCTCGCATTTTGGATTTCTCGCTTTTGATTATCCTCAACTTAGACATCCATACCGGGACAACATGGACAACAGATAATGGACTCCTCTTTAATGCACAAACATGTGGCAACAATTATTATTCTCATATGAGATTGAGGATATATGTCCAAAACTGAAACTTCCACCATGATTCATGGCTTTAGTTAGCGGCCCAATGTTCTTCTCTAACAAATGCATGCTCCAACCATTAAGGTGGTAGATCTCTCTTACTTCGGACAAGACGGACATGCATAGCAACTCACATGATATTCAACAAGGAATAGTTGATGGCGTCCCCGAAACATGGTTATCGCACAACAAGCAACTTAATAAGAGATAAAGTGCATAAGTACATATTCAATACCACAATAGTTTTAAGCTATTTGTCCCATGAGCTATATATTGCAAAGGTGAATGATGGAATTTTAAAGGTAGCACTCAAGCAATTTACTTTGAAATGGCGGAAAAATACCATGTAGTAGGTAGGTATGGTGGACACAAATGGCATAGTGGTTGGCTCAAGGATTTTGGATGCATGAGAATTATTCCCTCTCGATACAAGGTTTAGGCTAGCAAGGTATTTAAAGCAAACACAAGTATGAACCGGTACAACAAAACTCACATAAAAGACATATTGAAAGCATTATAAGACTCTATACCGTCTTCATTGTTGTACCTTTATCATCATATCGAAGCCGATCGCTTGAAACGGCCTCCTCTTTGTCCTTGCCATGGCGGTAAACAGAATGAACTACCATGTAGTTAACTTCCCGGCGCAGAGCTCTGGTCCGTTCTTCCGAAGGGGTGGACAGATCTACTTGGTCGAGGGCACCCTCGGCTGTAAAGCCGTTCCACCTGATGCCATGAGAACGGGTCTTCGAGAAAGAGCCGATGAGGTCGGCTTCGAGGACTGCCTTGATCTCGTCATGCTTCCTCTTGAGCTCGTCGGTCAGATCCTCGTACTTGACCGGAGTGCCTTCCGCCATCTCAGATGTAGATGGCGATGCGGTGGATGTGGAAGATAGTCCCACCGGGCGTGCCAGAATGTGTTGACTGCCAAAACCCACCGGCGGGCAGCGGCCTTGTCAACACTGTAGAGCCGGGGGGAGCCTAGAGCTGCGGCTGGCTGAGACCCCTCCGAGCGACGGCCCGCAATGCTCTTCTGGTCACACGCGGCGTTGCGAAGTGCAAGGGCGTGCCACCTGACCTATACCTGGTCAGGAAGGTGATGAGGTTGCCTCGCTTAGTTTCCTGCAGGGCATACATGTAAACGTTAAATACGAGCCTCGATCGGCTCTCGGGTTATCCCGTGAATCGGCTCAAAGAGCCGATCCACCCATGATCCGTACGGGGTGCACGAATACTTGGTGGTCCTGCTTGATCAAGATGAAGCTAATGAGATCTACGACGATTTAGGGTTTTCACCGCATAACCGGATCATCCTACTCCAGGTTGGGCCTTGCGGCCACGCACGGTGCTCGTAAGCCGATCCTAAACAAGGCCAAAAAACCAACACGAAGTTGATCCTAGGAACATCCCGTTTAGGACTTGCGAACGCCACCCTACGTGCCACTGGATCCTCCCCCCCATTGTAAGGCCAAACTATTGCAGATATTAAACTAATCCTTGTAGAACAAGGAGCAATCGTAACGGATCAGATCTACTAAATAATGATCGAGCGGGGTGCCGCCCCCACACCTGAGATAGGCGTGAGGACGGCTAGATATGCAAGGGTTGCACTACGTAAGCATGCTTAAACGAAGAACAATGCTAACCCTAACACATCTAATGATAACTACGTTGCTCGCCATCAAAAACGCTTCGATACGAGCAACGCATGAACAACGTGGGGCTTGTGCTGCCTAGATCGCAAGATGCGATCTAGGCAGCATGTCGCTACCCGATAGAAACCCTCGAGACGAAGGAGTTGGCGATGCGCCGAGATTGGTTTGTTTTTGGGGTTGAACGTGAGTTGTTGTTTATTCCATAAACCCTAGGTACATATTTATAGTCCAAGGGACTTTCTAATGTGGGCGTGCACTAAACCGTGCACGGGTAAAACTCTAATTTCTAAACTAAGATGCGATCTAATATGTTACAGATACACGGGCAATTAAGCCCAACTTGGTATAAAAGGCCGATTCACGTATTTCTTCTATGTGTATTCTTCAAACCCATCTTGATCGCGGCCCACCTCTGACTCGGTCAAATTCTGGTGATAACAACACAATACGGTTAACCCTTTGTTACAGCAAGCCGGTGAGATTGACAACCTCACTGTTTCGTTGGGGCAAAGTACTTTGGTTGTGCTGTGCAGGTTCCACGTTGGCGCCGGAATCTCTGGTATTGCGCCGCACTACATCCCGCCGCCATCAACCTTCAACGTGCTTCTTGACTCCTACTGGTTCGATTAAACCTTGGTTTCTTACTGAGGGAAACTTGCCACTGTGCGCATCGCACCTTCCTCTTGGGGTTCCCAACGGACGTGTCAACTACACGCATCAAGCAAATTTCTGGCGCCGTTGCTGGGGAGATCAAGACACGCTGCAAGGGGAGTCTCCACTTCTCAATCTCTTTACTTTGTTTTTGTCTTGCTTTATTTTATTTACTACTTTGTTTGCTGCATTATATCAAAACACAAAAAAATTAGTTGCTAGCTTTACTTTATTTACTTGTCTTGTTTGCTATATCAAAAACACAAAAAAATTAGTTTACTTGCATTTACTTTATCTAGTTTGCTTTATTTACTACTGCTAAAATGGCCACCCCTGAAAATACTAAGTTGTGTGACTTCACTAGCACAAATAATAATGATTTCTTATGCACACCTATTGCTCCACCTGCTACTACAGCAGAATTCTTTGAAATTAAACCTCGCTTTACTTAATCTTGTCATGAGAGAGCAATTTTCTCGGTGTTAGTTCCGATGATGCTCGCTGCCCATCTCAATAATTTTGTTGAACTATGTGAAATGCAAAAATATAAAGATGTAGATGGTGACATTATAAAATTAAAATTGTTCCCTTTCTCATTAAGAGGAAGCGCTAAAGATTGGTTGCTATCTCTCGCCTAAGAATAGTATTGATTCATGGACTAAATGCAAGGATGCTTTTATTGGTAGATATTATCCCCCTGCTAAAATTATATCTTTGAGGAGTAGCATAATGAATTTTAAACAATTGGATAATGAACATGTTGCTCAAGCTTGGGAAAGAATGAAATCTCTGGTTAAAAATTGCCCAACCCATGGACCGACTACTTGGATGATCATCCAAACCTTCTATGCAGGACTAAATTTTTCTTCGCGGAATTTATTGGATTCAGCTGCTGGAGGTACCTTTATGTCCATCACTCTTGGTGAAGCAACAAAGCTTCTTGATAATATGATGGTTAATTACTCTGAATGGCACACGGAAAGAGCTCCACAAGGTAAGAAGGTAAATTCTGTTGAAGAATCCTCTTCCTTGAATGATAAGGTTGATGCTATTATGTCCATGCTTGCGAATGATAGGACTAATGTTGATCCTAATAATGTTCCATTAGCTTCATTGGTTGCCCAAGAAGAACATGTTGATGTAAACTTCATTAAAAATAATAATTTCAACAACAATGCTTATCGGAACAATTCTAGTAATAACTATAGGCCATATCCTTATAATAATGGTAACGGTTATGCTAATTCTTATGGGAATTCTTACAAAAATAATAGGAATACACCCCCTGGACTTGAGGCTATGCTCAAAGAATTTATTAGTACACAAACTGCCTTTAACAAATCTGTTGAGGAAAAGCTCAATAAAATTGATATTCTTGTTTCTAGAGTTGATAGTCTTGCCTCTGATGTTGATCTTTTGAAATCGAAAGTTATGCCTAATAGGGATATTGAAAATAAAATTGTTACTACAGCAAATGCCATCCAAGTTAGAATTAATGAGAATATAAGATTAATGGCTGAACTGCGTGCTAGGTGGGATAGAGAAGAAAATGAAAAACTAGCTAAAGAGAAAAATGTAGCTAAAGTTTGGACTATTACCACCACTAGCAATGCTAATAATTCACATGTTTCTGCACCTCCTACTATCAATGACAAAATAATTGGTGTTGGCAATGTTTCTACTCCTAGTGCAAAGCGCGCAAAATTACCTGAAACTGCTAAAACTGCTGAAACCGCTTGTGATAAAACTGCTGAAATTTTTTCCAACCTTGGGGATGATAATCCCATTGCTTTAGATTGTAATGATTTAGATTTTGATGATTGCCACATCTCTGAAGTTATAAAGTTCTTGCAAAAACTTGCTAAAAGTCCCAATGCTAGCGCTGTAAACTTGGCTTTCACAAAACATATTACAAATGCTCTCATAAAAGCTAGAGAAGAGAAACTAAAACTTGAAACTTCTATTACTAGAAAGCTAGAGGATGGTTGGGAGCCCATCATTAAAATGAGAGTCAAAGATTTTGATTGTAATGCTTTATGTGATCTTGGTGCAAGTATTTCTGTTATGCCTAAAAAAGTCTATGATATGCTTGACTTGCCACCATTGAAAAATTGTTATCTGGATGTTAATCTCGCTGATAATGCTAAAAAGAAACCTTTGGGGAAGGTTGATAATGTTCATATTATGGTTAACAATAACCTTGTCCCCGTTGATTTTGTTGTCTTGGATATTGAATGCAATGCATCTTGCCCCATTATATTGGGAAGACCTTTTCTTCGAACCGTTGGTGCCACTATTGATATGAAGGAAGGTAATATTAAATATCAATTTCCTCTCAAGAAAGGTATGCAACACTTCCCTAGAAAGAGAATGAAGTTACCTTATGATTCTATTATTAGAACAAATTATGATGTTGATGCTTCGTCTCTCGATGTTACTTGAGTTACACTTTCGCGCCTAGCCGAAAGGCGTTAAAGAAAAGCGCTTATGAGAGACAACCCATGTTTTTACTCCAGTATTTTTGTTTTATATTTGTGTCTTGGAAGTTGTTTACTACTGTAGCAACCTCTCCTTATCTTAGTTTTGAGTTTTGTTGTGCCAAGTAAAGTCTTTGATAGTAAAGTAAGTACTAGATTTGGATTACTGCGCAGTTCCAGATTTCTTTGCTGTCACGAATCTGGGTCTACCTCCATGCAGGTAGCTCAGAAAATTAAGCCAATTTACGTGCATGATCCTCAGATATGTACGCAACTTTCATTCAATTTGAGCATTTTCATTTGAGCAAGTCTGGTGGCCTAATAAAATCCATCTTTACGGACTGTTCTGTTTTGACAGATTCTGCCTTTTATTTTGCATTGCCTCTTTTGCTATGTTGGATGAATTTCTTTGATCCATTAATGTCCAAGTAGCTTTATGCAATGTCCAGAAGTGTTAAGAATGATTGTGTCACCTCTGAACATGTTAATATTTATTGTGCACTAACCCTCTAATGAGTTGTTTCGAGTTTGGTGTGGAGGAAGTTTTCAAGGATCAAGAGAGGAGTATGATACAATATGATCAAGGAGAGTGAAAGCTCTAAGCTTGGGGATGCCCCGGTGGTTCACCCCTGCATATTTTAAGAAGACTCAAGCGTCTAAGCTTGGGGATGCCCAAGGCATCCCCTTCTTCATCGACAACATTATCGGGTTCCCCCCGAAACTATATTTTTATTCCGTCACATCTTATGTACTTTGCTTGGAGCGTCCGATGTCTACGGGAGCTTCTATTCTTGTAGACAGTGTTGGGCCTCCAAGAGCAGAGGTTTGTAGAACAGCAGCAAGTTTCCCTTAAGTGGATCACCCAAGGTTTATCGAACTCGGGGAGGAAGAGGTCAAAGATATCCCTCTCATGCAACCCCGCAACCACAAAGCAAGAAGTCTCTTGTGTCCCCAACACACCTAATAGGTGCACTAGTTCGGCGAAGAGATAGTGAAATACAGGTGGTATGAATAAGTAGTAGCAACGGCACCAGAAAAGTGCTTTGCCCAGGACAGTAAACAAGCAGTAGTAACGCAGCAGTAGTAACGCAGTAAAACAGTAAACAAACAGCGATAGCAGTATTTAGGAACAAGGCCTAGGGATTAGACTTTCGCTAGTGGACACTCTCAACATTGATCACATAACATAATAGATAAATGCATACTCTACACTCTTGTTGGATGATGAACACATTGCGTAGGATTACACGAACCCTTAATGCCGGAGTTAACAAGCTCCACAATAATGCTCATATTTTAGTAACCTTTAGTGTAAGATAGATCAAAAGACTAAACCAAGTACTAGCATAGCATGCACACTGTCACCTTCATGCATATGTAGGAGGAATAGATCACATCAATATTATCATAGCAATAGTTAACTTCGCAATCTACAAGAGATCATGATCATAGCATAAACCAAGTACTAACACGGTGCACACACTGTCACCTTTGCACACGTGCAGGAGGAATAAAACTACTTTAATAACATTGCTAGAGTAGCACATAGATAAATTGTGATACAAACACATTGCAATCATAAAGAGATATATATAAGCACCTCACTATGCCATTCAACAGTGAATAAGTATTCTGTGAAATATAGCCTAAGAGACCCACACGGTGCACACACTGTCACCTTTACACACGTGGGACAAGGAGTCTCCGAAGATCACATAAGTAAAACTCACTTGACTAGCATAATGACATCTAGATTACAAGCATCATCATATGAATCTCAATCATGTAAGGCAGCTCATGAGATTATTGTATTGAAGCACATAGGAGAGAGATGAACCACATAGCTACCGGTACAGCCCCGAGCCTCGATGGAGAACTACTCCCTCCTCATGGGAGCAGCGACGGTGATGAAGATGGCGGTGGAGATGGCAGCGGTGTCGATGGAGAAGCCTTCCGGGGGCACTTCCCCGCTCCGGCAGGGTGCCGGAACAGAGACTCCTGTCCCCCAGATCTTGGCTTCGCGATGGCGGCGGCTCTGGAAGGTTTTCCGTATCGTGGTTTTTCGCATCAGGGGTTTCGCGACGGAGGCTTTAAATAGGCGGAAGGGCAGCCTCGGAGGGGGCCTGGGGCCACCACACCATAGGCTGGCGCGGCCAGGGCCCAGGCCGCGCCACCCTATCATCTGGGGCCCACAGGGCCCTCCTCTGGCGGTTCTCGGGTGTTCTGGATGCTTCCGGTGAAAATAGGAACGTGGGTCTTGATTTCGTCCAATTCCGAGAATATTTCCTTACTAGGATTTCTGAAACCAAAAACAGCAGGAAACGAGAACCGGCACTTCAAGCATCTCGTTAATAGGTTAGTTCCGGAAAATGCACAAATATGACATAAAGTGTGCATAAAACATGTAGGTATCATCAATAATATGGCATAGAACATAAGAAATTATCGATACGTCGGAGACGTATCAAGCATCCCCAAGCTTAGTTCTGCTCGTCCCGAGCAGGTAAAACGATAACAAAGATAATTTCTGAAGTGATATATGCCATCATAACCTTGATCATACTATTTGTAAACATATGTAGTGAATGCAGCGATCAAAACAATGGTAATGTCATGAGTAAACAAGTGAATCATAAAGCAAAGACTTTTCATGAATAGTACTTCAAGACAAGTATTAATAAGTCTTGCATAAGAGTTAACTCATAAAGCAATAAATCAAAGTAAAGGTATTGAAGCAACACAAAGGAAGATTAAGTTTCAGCGGTTGCTTTCAACTTATAACATGTATATCTCATGGATAATTGTCAACATAGAGTAATATAACAAGTACAATATGCAAGTATGTAGGAATCAATGCACAGTTCACACAAGTGTTTGCTTCTTGAGGTGGAGAGAGATAGGTGAACTGACTCAACATAAAAGTAAAGAGAATGGTCCTTCAAAGAGGAACGCATCGATTGCTATATTTGTGCTAGAGCTTTTATTTTGAAAACATGAAACAATTTTGTCAACGGTAGTAATAAAGCATATGAGTTATGTACATTATATCTTACAAGTTGCAAGTCTCATGCATAGTATACTAATAGTGCCCGCACCTTGTCCTAATTAACTTGGACTACCGGATCTTTGCAATGCACATGTTTTGACCAAGTGTCACAATGGGGTACCTCCATGTCGCATGTACAAAGGTCTAAGGAGAAAGCTCGCATTTTGGATTTCTCGCTTTTGATTATTCTCAACTTAGACATCCATACCGGGACAACATGGACAACAGATAATGGACTCCTCTTTAATGCATAAGCATGTGGCAACAATTATTATTCTCATATGAGATTGAGGATATATGTCCATACTGAAACTTCCACCATGAATCATGGCTTTAGTTAGCGGCCCAAAGTTCTTCTCTAGCAATATGCATGCTCCAACCATGAAGGTGGTAGATCTCTCTTGCTTCAGACAAGACGGACATGCATAGCAACTCACATGATATCCAACAAAGAATAGTTGATGGCGTCCCCGTAAACATGGTTATCGCACAACAAGCAACTTAATAAGAGATAAAGTGCATAAGTACATATTCAATACCACAATAGTTTTTAAGCTATTTGTCCCATGAGCTATATATTGCAAAGGTGAATGATGGAATTTTAAAGGTAGCACTCAAGCAATTTACTTTGGAATGGCGGATAAATACCATGTAGTAGGTAGGTATGGTGGACACAAATGGCATAGTGGTTGGCTCAAGTATTTTGGATGCATGAGAAGTATTCCCTCTCGATACAAGGTTTAGGCTAGCAAGGTTATTTGAAACAAACACAAGGATGAACGGTACAGACAAAACTCACATAAAAGACATATGGTAAACATTATAAGACTCCATACCGTCTTCCTTGTTGTTCAAAACTCAATACTAGATGTTATCTAGACTCTAGAGAAACTAAATATGCAAACCAAATTAGCAAGCTCTAAGTATTTCTTCATTAATGGGTGCAAAGTATATGATGCAAGAGCTTAAACATGAGCACAACAATTGCCAAGTATCAAATTATCCAAGACATTTTAGCAATTTACTACATGTATCATTTTCCAATTCCAACCATATAACAAATTAACGAAGAAGTTTCACCCTTCGCCATGAACATAAAAAGCTAAGAACACATGTGTTCATACGAACCAGCGGAGCGTGTCTCTCTCCCACACAAGCATTTATTCAAACAAAAACAAAAACAAGAAACATACAGACGCTCCAAGTAAAGTACATAAGATGTGGCCGAATAAAAATATAGTTTCAAGAGAAGGAACCTGATAAGTTTGTCGATGAAGAAGGGGATGCCTTGGGCATCCCCAAGCTTAGACGCTTGAGTCTTCTTAGAATATGCAGGGGTGAACCACCGGGGCATCCCCAAGCTTAGAGCTTTCACTCTCCTTGATCATATTGTATCATCCTCCTCTCTTGACCCTTGAAAACTTCCTCCACACCAAACTCGAAACAAACTTATTAGAGGGTTAGTGCATAATTAAAAATTCACATGTTCAGAGGTGACACAATCATTCTTAACACTTCTGGACATTGCTCAAAGCTACTGGAAGGTAATGGAACAAAGAAATCCACCCAACACAGCGAAAGAAGCAATGCGAAATAAAAGGCAGAATCTGTCAAAACAGAACAGTCCGTAAAGACGAATTTTAAAAGGGCACCAGACTTGCTCAAATGAAAATGCTCAAATTGAATGAAAGTTGCGTAGATATCTGAGGATCACTCACGTAAATTGGCTTAATTTTCTGAGTTACCTACAGAGAATTAGACCCAGATTCGTGATAGCAAAGAAATATGTTTCTGCGCAGTAATCCAAATCTAGTATTCACTTTACTATCAAAGACTTTACTTGGCACAACAAAACACAAAACTAAGATAAGGAGAGGTTGCTACAGTAGTAAACAACTTCCAAGACACAAATATAAAACAAAGTACTGTAGCAAAATAACACATGGGTTATCTCCCAAGAAGTTCTTTCTTTTTAGCCATTAAGATGGGCTCAGCAGTTTTAATGATGCACTCGCAAGAAATAGTATTTGAAACAAAAGAGAGCATCAAGAGGCAAATTCAAAACACATTTAAGTCTAACATGCTTCCTATGCATACGAATCTTGTAAATAAACAAGTTCATGAAGAGCAAAGTGACAAGCATAGGAAGATAAAACAAGTGTAGCTTAAAAAATTTCAGCACATAGAGAGGTGTTTTAGTAACATGAAAATTTCTACCACCATATTTTCCTCTCTCATAATAACTTTCAGTAGCATCATGAGCAAACTCAACAATATAACTATCACATAAAGCATTCTTATCATGAGTCTCATGCATAAAATTATTACTCTTCACATAGGCATAGTCAATTTTATTAGTAATAGTGGGAGCAAATTCAACGAAGTAGCTATCATTATTATTCTCATCAAGTGTAGGAGGCATAGTATAATCACAACAAAATTTACTCTCCGCAGTAAGTGGCATCAAAAGACCACTATCATTATAATCATCGAAATAGGAGGCAAAGTATCATCAAAGAAAATTTTCTCCTCAATGCTTGGGGGACTAAAAAGATCATGAAAACCAGCTTCCCCAAGCTTAGAACTTTCTATATTATTATCAACAATGGTGTTCAAAGCGTTCATACTAATATTACTACCAGCATGCAAATATGATTCCATAGGTTTTTTAATTTTTGCATCAAACAATCCATGTTTTAAATCAGGAAATAGAATAAGAAGCTCACTCTTGTACATTATGCCAAACTAGTGTAAACAAGAAACAACAAGATGCAATTGCAGGATCTAAAGGAAATAGCTTTGAGCACACACACAACGGCGCCGGAAAAATACTTTACCCGGGACCGTAGTATGAGTGCCTTTTTACCTTTCCTCCCCGGCAACGGCGCCAGAAAAGTGCTTGATGTCTACGGGAGCTTCTATTCTTGTAGACAGTGTTGGGCCTCCAAGAGCAGAGGTTTGTAGAACAGCAGCAAGTTTCCCTTAAGTGGATCACCCAAGGTTTATCAAACTCGGGGAGGAAGAGGTCAAAGATATCCCTCTCATGCAACCCCGCAACCACAAAGCAAGAAGTCTCTTGTGTCCCCAACACACCTAATAGGTGCACTAGTTCGGCGAAGAGATAGTGAAATACAGGTGGTATGAATAAGTAGTAGCAACGGCACCGAGAAAAGTGCTTTGCCCAGGACGAGTAAACAAGCGAGTAGTAACGCAGCAGTAGTAACGCAATAGAAACGAGTAAACAAACAGCGATAGCAGTATTTAGGAACAAGGCCTAGGGATTAGACTTTCGCTAGTGGACACTCTCAACATTGATCACATAACATAATAGATAAATGCATACTCTACACTCTTGTTGGATGATGAACACATTGCGTAGGATTACACGAACCCTCAATGCCGGAGTTAACAAGCTCCACAATAATGCTCATATTTTAGTAACCTTTAGTGTAAGATAGATCAAAAGACTAAACCAAGTACTAGCATAGCATGCACACTCGTCACCTTCATGCATATGTAGGAGGAATAGATCACATCAATATTATCATAGCAATAGTTAACTTCGCAATCTACAAGAGATCATGATCATAGCATAAACCAAGTACTAACACGGTGCACACATCTGTCACCTTTGCACACGTGCGGGGGAATAAAACTACTTTAATAACATTGCTAGAGTAGCACATAGATAAATTGTGATACAAACACATTGCAATCATAAAGAGATATATATAAGCACCTCACTATGCCATTCAACGAGTGAATAAGTATTCTGTGAAATATAGCCTAAGAGACCCACACGGTGCACACACTGTCACCTTTACACACGTGGGACAAGGAGTCTCCGAAGATCACATAAGTAAAACTCACTTGACTAGCATAATGACATCTAGATTACAAGCATCATCATATGAATCTCAATCATGTAAGGCAGCTCATGAGATTATTGTATTGAAGCACATAGGAGAGAGATGAACCACATAGCTACCGGTACAGCCCCGAGCCTCGATGGAGAACTACTCCCTCCTCATGGGAGCAGCAGCGATGATGAAGATGGCGGTGGAGATGGCAGCGGTGTCGATGGAGAAGCCTTCCGGGGCACTTCCCCGCTCCGGCAGGGTGCCGGAACGGAGACTCCTGTCCCCCGGATCTTGGCTTCGCGATGGCGGCGGCTCCGGAAGGTTTTCCGTATCGTGGTTTTTCGCATCGTGGGTTTCGCGACGGAGGCTTTAAATAGGCGGAAGGGCAGCCTCGGAGGGGCCTCGGGGCCACCACACCATAGGCCGGCGCGGCCGGGGCCCGGGCCGCGCCACCCTATCATCTGGGGCCCACAGGGCCCTCCTCTGGCGGTTCTCGGGTGTTCTGGATGCTTCCGGTGAAAATAGGAACGTGGGTCTTGATTTCGTCCAATTCCGAGAATATTTCCTTACTAGGATTTCTGAAACCAAAAACAGCAGAAAACAGGAACTGGCACTTCGGCATCTTGTTAATAGGTTAGTTCCAGAAAATGCACAAATATGACATAAAGTGTGCATAAAACATGTAGGTATCATCAATAATATGGCATAGAACATAAGAAATTATCGATACGTCGGAGACGTATCAAGCATCCCCAAGCTTAGTTCTGCTCGTCCCGAGCAGGTAAAACGATAACAAAGATAATTTCTGAAGTGATATGCCATCATAACCTTGATCATACTATTTGTAAACATATGTAGTGAATGCAGCGATCAAAACAATGGTAATGTCATGAGTAAACAGGTGAATCATAAAGCAAAGACTTTTCATGAATAGTACTTCAAGACAAGTATTAATAAGTCTTGCATAAGAGTTAACTCATAAAGCAATAAATCAAAGTAAAGGCATTGAAGCAACACAAAGGAAGATTAAGTTTTAGCGGTTGCTTTCAACTTGTAACATGTATATCTCATGGATAATTGTCAACATAGAGTAATATAACAAGTACAATATGCAAGTATGTAGGAATCAATGCACAGTTCACACAAGTGTTTGCTTCTTGAGGTGGAGAGAGATAGGTGAACTGACTCAACATAAAAGTAAAGAGAATGGTCCTTCAAAGAGGAAAGCATCGATTGCTATATTTGTGCTAGAGCTTTTATTTTGAAAACATGAAACAATTTTGTCAACGGTAGTAATAAAGCATATGAGTTATGTACATTATATCTTACAAGTTGCAAGTCTCATGCATAGTATACTAATAGTGCCCGCACCTTGTCCTAATTAACTTGGACTACCGGATCTTTGCAATGCACATGTTTTGACCAAGTGTCACAATGGGGTACCTCCATGCCGCCTCGTACAAAGGTCTAAGGAGAAAGCTCGCATTTTGGATTTCTCGCTTTTGATTATTCTCAACTTAGACATCCATACCGGGACAACATGGACAACAGATAATGGACTCCTCTTTAATGCATAAGCATGTGGCAACAATTATTATTCTCATATGAGATTGAGGATATATGTCCAAACTGAAACTTCCACCATGAATCATGGCTTTAGTTAGCGGCCCAAAGTTCTTCTCTAACAATATGCATGCTCCAACCATGAAGGTGGTAGATCTCTCTTGCTTCGGACAAGACGGACATGCATAGCAACTCACATGATATCCAACAAAGAATAGTTGATGGCGTCCCCGGAAACATGGTTATCGCTCAACAAGCAACTTAATAAGAGATAAAGTGCATAAGTACATATTCAATACCACAATAGTTTTTAAGCTATTTGTCCCATGAGCTATATATTGCAAAGGTGAATGATGGAGTTTTAAAGGTAGCACTCAAGCAATTTACTTTGGAATGGCGGATAAATACCATGTAGTAGGTAGGTATGGTGGACACAAATGGCATAGTGGTTGGCTCAAGTATTTTGGATGCATGAGAAGTATTCCCTCTCGATACAAGGTTTAGGCTAGCAAGGTTATTTGAAACAAACACAAGGATGAACGATACAGCAAAACTCACATAAAAGACATATGGTAAACATTATAAGACTCCATACCGTCTTCCTTGTTGTTCAAAACTCAATACTAGATGTTATCTAGACTCTAGAGAAACCAAATATGCAAACCAAATTAGCAAGCTCTAAGTATTTCTTCATTAATGGGTGCAAAGTATATGATGCAAGAGCTCAAACATGAGCACAACAATTGCCAAGTATAAAATTATCCAAGACATTTTAGAGTTACTACATGTAGCATTTTCCAATTCCAACCATATAACAATTTAACGAAGCAGAAACTTCGCCATGAATACTATGAGTAGAGCCTAAGGACATATTTGTCCATATGCAACAGCGGAGCGTGTCTCTCTCCCATAAAGTGAATGCTAGGATCCATTTTATTCAAACAAAACAAAAAAACAAAAACAAACCGACGCTCCAAGCAAAGTGCATAAGATGTGACGGAATAAAAATATAGTTTCGGGGAGGAACCCGATAATGTTGTTGATGAAGAAGGGGATGCCTTGGGCATCCCCAAGCTTAGACGCTTGAGTCTTCTTAGAATATGCAGGGGTGAACCACCGGGGCATCCCCAAGCTTAGAGCTTTCACTCTCCTTGATCATATTGCATCATACTCCTCTCTTGATCCTTGAAAACTTCCTCCACACCAAACTCGAAACAACTCATTAGAGGGTTAGTGCATAATAAAAATTCACATGTTCAGAGGTGACACAATCATTCTTAACACTTCTGGAAATTGCATAAAGCTACTGGACATTAATGGATCAAAGAAATTCATCCAACATAGCAAAAGAGGCAATGCGAAATAAAAGACAGAATCTGTCAAAACAGAACAGTCCGTAAAGATGGATTTTATTAGGCCACCATACTTGCTCAAACGAAAATGCTCAAATTTAATGAAAGTTGCGTACATATCTGAGGATCATGCTCGTAAATTGGCGTAATTTTCTGAGCTACCTACAGGGAGATAGACCCAGATTCGTGACAGCAAAGAAATCTGGAACTGCGCAGTAATCCAAATCTAGTACTTACTTTTCTATCAAAGACTTTACTTGGCACAACAAAACTTAAAACTAAGATAAGGAGAGGTTGCTACAGTAGTAAACAACTTCCAAGACACAAATATAAAACAAAAATACTGGAGTAAAAACATGGGTTGTCTCCCATAAGCGCTTTTCTTTAACGCCTTTCAGCTAGGCGCGTAAAGTGTTTCTCAAGTGTTATCGAAGGGTGGTGCACCTACAGCGGGGTTTGGAGTTTTCTCAACCATGCATAGTATATTGGATACATAAGTTTCAGCGTCTCCCTTTTCATTAGTCTTGGGCTTGCTACTCTCATCAAACAAATTTTCAGGAACAAGCCAAGCATAGTTATGTTCTAGTGCATCATTCATAGCTAGGAGTTTACATGGTATTGGTGCTTTGATCTCCCCACCATCATTAACGTTATTAGTGTACCTTATTCTATCCATGTCCATTTTTTCAAGGAGGCTAACAAAATTAGTATGAGAACCAAGCATATTAAATTTAGCGAAGACCTTTCTAGCCTCTCTTGCTAGACCACCAAATTCTCTAAGAAGGGTTTCTAAAACAAAATCTTTCTTTTCCCCCTCTTCCAAATCACCAAGTGTAAGAAACATGTGTTGGATTATAGGATTGAGATTAACAAATTTAGTTTCCAACAAGCGAACTAAAGCAGCAGCAGCAATTTCATAGGTAGGAGCAAGTTCTACCAAGTGTCTATCTTCAAAATCTTCAACGGTACTAACATGGGTGAAAAATTCTTCTATATTGTTTCTCCCAATTATAGACCCGCGTCCTACCGGTATGTCTTTTGTGGTAAAATTAAAAGGAAACATGTTGCAATAAGTAAAATAAATGCAAGTAACTAATTTTTTTGTTTTTTTGATATAGCAAACAAGATAGTAAATAAAGTAAAGCTAGCAACTAATTTTTTGTATTTTGATATAAGTGCAGCAAACAAAGTAGCAAATAAAATAAAGCAAGACAAAAACAAAGTAAAGAGATTGAGAAGTGGAGACTCCCCTTGCAGCGTGTCTTGATCTCCCCGGCAACGGCGCCAGAAAATATGCTTGATGGCGTGTATTTCACACGTTCGTTGGGCAACCCCAAGAGGAAGGTATGATGCGCACAGCAGCAAGTTTTCCCTCGGAAAGAAACCAAGGTTTATCGAACCAGGAGGAGCCAAGAAGCACGTTGAAGGTTGATGGCGGCGGGATGTAGTGCGGCGCAACACCGGAGATTCCGGCGCCAACGTGGAACCCGCACAACACAACCAAAGTACTTTGCCCCAACGAAACAGTGAGGTTGTCAATCTCACCGGCTTGCCGTAACAAAGGATTAACCGTATTGTGTGGAAGATGATTGTTTGCAAGAAAACAAGTAAAGAACAAGTATTGCAGCAGATTTGTATTTCAAGTATTAAAGAATGGACCGGGGTCCACAGTTCACTAGAGGTGTCTCTCCCATAAGATAAAAGCATGTTGGGTGAACAAATTACGGTCGGGCAATTGACAAATAGAGAGGGCATAACAATGCACATACATGACATGATAAGTATAGTGAGATTTAATTGGGCATTACGACAAAGAACATAGACCGCCATCCAACCGCATGATTCGTGATACGTCCCAAACGTATCTCATAATTTCTTATGTTCCCATGCTACTTTTATGATGATACTCACGTGCTTTTTTACACATTATATGTCATATATTATGCATTTTCTCCGGCACTAACCTATCGACGTAGATGCCTAAGAGCTTCGCCTGCTCGTTTTCTCGTTTTTGGCTCTCGGTAAATCCTCTAGCAAAGGAAATATTCCTTCTTGGACTGGACGAAATCAACGCCTCAGGGGCCTATTTTTCCACGAAGCCTCCAGTAAGACCGAGGAGATACGAAGGGGAGCCACTTCGGGCGCTCGCCTACACCAGGGCTGGCGCGGCCCAGGGGGGCCCCAAGCGCGGCCCTAGCGTGATGGCAGGCCCCCATGACGCCTCCCCGACCCGCCCTTCCGCCTACTTAGAGCCTTCGTCGTGAAAACCCCAGCACCGAGAGCCACGACACGAAAACCTTCCGCAGACGCCACCGCCGCCAATCCCATCTCAGGATTCAGAGATCGCTCTCCGCATCTCGGGCCGGAGAGGGAATCATCTCCTGAGGTCTCTTCATCGCCATGATCGCCTCCGCGATCGATGTGTGAGTAGTCCACCCCTCGGACTATGGGTCCAATAGCAGAGCTAGATGGTTGTCTTCTCCTCATTGTGCTATCATGTTAGATCTTGTGAGTTGCCTATCATGATCAAGATCATCTATTTGTAATGCTACATGTTGTGTTTGTCGGGATCCGATGAATAGCTGGAATACCTGCGCCGTGGTTGATTACCAATCTATCATATATGCTGTTTATGTTCTATCATCTGACCGGTATGCCGCTTCCTCTTCTTCTTCCTCATCAAAGTCGTGTATCCGGAGAGCGAAGCAGAGTGTGTTGACCTTTGCCATAATCATCAAGACTACTCCATGGAACTCGCAAGGTAGTGCCATCCATCAGAATTTCAAAAGTAGTCGGGAGGCCGAGAAGGGGGTCCTTATCATCACCGAGCCAGGAAGAATAACTACTGAGTATGCTTAATCTCGAACGCTTCCTACTTAATGGGTATAGTTCTCTTATGGATCTCAATGTTC
>NC_061512.1:23549075-23645309 GCF_022539505.1 Lolium rigidum | reverse complement strand
AGCATGATATATAAACTTTTATTATAAACATAAAGATATAAATAATAACCACTTTATTATTGCCTCTAGGGCATATCTTCTTCAATAGATCGTTCTAACAATGCAGGAAAGACGGAGCCCGAAGCTGAAGGTTGGGGAAATAACTCCAAGAGTTGGGACTCGTCGTCGGACAGACTTCTTAACCGCGTCGAGCACAATTCGGAGATGATTCGCAACCTCATATACGGGATTGATGAGCTTCAGGAGCTCATTGAGAAGCTTGTCAGGAATTCATCACCACCATCACCAAAGGAGTAATCCATCATCGGTATTGGCATCCCCTTGGTTTATTCCAAGCTTGGGGGAGTGCCGCGGTATCACATCATCACTACCTTTTACTTTTTACTATCAAGTAGTGTCATATCATGAGTAGGGAAGTTATCGTATGAGATGGGTTGCAGTGTGGAAGTATCTCTCCTTTAGTTTGTCTATGTATCCCTTGGTGTGAGTTATCGTTATGGAATATTAATGAGAAGTCTTATCACTTACATATTGCACACCTTATTCTAGTTTGCAATTTCTACTATATGATTGATCTTGATTTTAGTATTGGTACCACTCTGGGAACATTAAGTAAATCTATTTGGTTTTGGCAAACTTAGCAATGGTCAATGGCAACAACACTTTGAGTTTAAGAAGAATAGAGGAAATACATGTAGAAGATGTTATTATCTTTCTCATCAGTTCTTAGCTTAGTATTCTAGAGTTAAAACTGTTTGTGCTTACAAGTAAGATGCATGATTGTTTCTATCGCATGTATATTTGTTTGTTTCCCTCAACTCCTATGCTTGCTATTTAACATTGCTAGCCAAAGACCTGTACTGAGAGGGAATACTTCTCGTGCATCCAAACCTGAACCCAAGCCTATGCCATATGTGTCCACCATACCTACCTACTGCATGGTATTGTCTGCCATTCCAAGTAAATACTTCATGTGCTACCTTTAAACAATTCAAAACTTATTACCTCTTATTTGTGTCAATGTTTTATAGCTCATGAGGAAGTATGTGGTGTTTTATCTTTCAGTCTTGTTAGGAAGCCTCCACTAACGGACTAGTGGCTTCATCCACTTATCCTATAATTTTGCAATAAGAGCTGGCAACGGGGTTCCCAGCCCAATTAATCAACTTTCATTAATAATTCTCTTCACATGTTTTGCCTCGATTCATCAGTAAGGAACTTAATTTTTGCAATAGACACTCCTCCATGGTATGAGATTGTTGGAAGGCACCCGAGGATTCGGTTAGCCATGGCTTGTGTAAGCAAAGGTTGGGGGGAGTGTCATCCTTAAATAAACTAAAGTACATGTGTAAACAAAAGAGAAGAGGGATGGTCTACCTTGCTGGTAGAGGTAACGTCCTTCATGGGAGCCGCTCTTTGGAGGTCTGTTTGGCAAGGGGGTTAGAGTACCCGCTACCGATCGTTGACAACAACAAACACCTCTCAAAACTTTACTTTTATTCTCTTTATATGATTTCAAAACTGAAAAAGCTCTAGCACATGATTTAATCTCTGCTTCTCTCGCGAAGGGCCTGTCTTTTACTTTATGTTGAGTCAGTAAACCTATTTCCCTCCATCTCAAGCAAGCATTTGAGTTGTTGTGGTTAAACTATTATATTGTGATTTGCTTCATCATGTCTTTACTCTTTCTTGTTTAGTACAAGTTTTACCTTGAATGAATATAGCTTTGAAAGTCATCAATGATTAATATGATTGAGTATGCAAGTTTACCATAAGCTTTAATATGAGAGCGCTGCTCAATAGATGAATATAATTTGTTAAATGTTCTCTGACCAAGAACAAAGTTTGCCATCACCAATTATGATTCCTTATGCACCTTTATTTGTGATTACCTTATACTTGTTTCAAGTTAAGTTATATGAGGAAGTTGCTTACTATAATGTCTTGTGTGAATGAATATGATGCTTCTTGTCCGTATTTTATTTATCGACTCTTCACTCCATAAACATGTGGACCTGTTTACAGAATTCAGTTTCGCTTGGGGACAAGCGAAGTCTAAGCTGGGGGGAGTTGATACGTCCAATTTGCATCACTATTTTATATCATAATTTGCTGTTATTCATTGATATATTTCATATTGGGACACAATACTTATGTTATTTCATTCATTTTGCATGTTTCATGATTATTTGGAGATCGAGCACCGGAGCCATGATTCTGCTGGAAAAAGCACCGTCAGGATGCAATATTTCGGAAGATCAACTGTGGAAGGAAGTTTTACAGAAAATCCTATTTTTCCAGATGACGGAGGAAGCCAGAAGGGGGAACCAGCTGGACCCAGGGTGGGCCCACACCATAGGGTGGCGCAGCCCATGGCCTGGCCGCGCCACCATGTGGTGTGGAGCCCCCTCGGCCTCTTTCGCCTCCTTTTCTTCGCGAAACCCTTCGTCCCGAAGACCTAAGCCACAGAGGAATCCTCACGAAGGGTTACAGCCGCCTTTGCGGGGCGGAGAACACCAGAGAGAAAGAGCTCTCCGGCGGGCAGGAATCCGCCGGGGAAATTCCCTCCCGGAGGGGAAATCGACGCCATCGTCACCGCTATCGAGCTGGACATCATCTCCATCACCATCATCATCATCTCCACCATCATCACCGCCATCTCCACCGCTGGACATCGTCACCGCTGTAGCAATTTGGGTTTGATCTTGATTTTTTGATAGGGGAAACTCTCCCGATACTGATTTCTACTTGTTGTTTATGATATTGAGTGAAACCATTGAACCAATGTCTATGTTCAGATTGTTATTCATCATCATATCACCTCTGATCATGTTCCATATGATGTCGCGTGAGTAGTTCGTTTAGTTCTTGAGGACATGGGTGAAGTCTAATTGTTAGTAGTGAACTATGGTTGAGTAATATTCAATGTTATGATATTTAAGTTGTGGTGTTATTCTTCTAGTGGTGTCGTGTGAACGTCGACTACACGACACTTCACCATTTATGGGCCTAGGGGAGTGCATCTTGTACTCGTTTGCCAATTGCGGGGTTGCCGGAGTGACAGAAACCTAAACCCCCGTTGGTATATTGATGCAGGAGGGATCGCAGGATCTCAGAGTTTAAGGCTGTGGTTAGATTTATCTTAATTACTTTCTTGTAGTTGCGGATGCTTGCAAGGGGTATAATCACAAGTATGTATTAGTCCTAGGAAGGGCGGTACATTAGCATAGGTTCACCCACACAACACTTATCAAAACAATGAAGATTAATCAGCTGTATGTAGCGAAAGCACTAGACTAAAATCCCATGTGTCCTCGAGAACGTTTGGTCATTATAAGTAAACAAACCGGCTTGTCCTTTGTTCTAAAAAGGATTGGGCCACTCGCTGCAATTATTTCTCTCGCATTTTACTTACTCGTACTTTATTCATCTGTTACATCAAAACCCCCTGAATACTTGTCCGTGAGCATTTACAGTGAATCCTTCATCAAAACTGCCTGTCAACACCTTCTGCTCCTCGTTGGGATCGACATTCTTACTTATCGAAGATACTACGATACACCCCCTATACTTGTGGGTCATCAGTGGCGCGCCCTCCTTGCCTGGGCGTACCACATGTGCTCTTTTGGGCCTGATGTCCTTCCAGGTGTGCTTCAAAGGCCCATGTTGCTTCTCCCGATAAAAAAATAACCCTCCAGAAATCCTAGCTCAATTTGACTATGTATAGGTCTCTCAAAGTGAAAAATACACAAAACAGGAAATTCATGTTCTGCAGAGTTAGAAACCGAATAAAGGGGATCATTGGTAAATCCCCATAAATCAATGTAAAACATGGTATTATCATCATATATGTTGTAAATATATGGGAATTCATGCAATAAAGGTCAAAGTTCATGTATGGATTTTACATGCATCAGCAAGCGGTGGATGTTCACCGCCTTCAAGATGTAGACTTCATAGAGAATGAGGTTCTTGAGTTGGGGGAAAAGAAGCATGGAGGCGGCATCAATCTCTAGTAAATACCAGGACATAATGTTGACAATGTGGAGTGTGGGCGCGCAACGGAATGTGGACAGCGACATCGAGCGCCTCATTGGTCCACCTTCGAACCTAAGGTCCTCGACACAAGATAGGGTGTTGTACTGGAACCAGTTGTTGAGCGTGGTGTAGATCTTATATGTGCTTCTGAAGGGCCCGATGGATACGCATCTGGCGGGTCCAGGGTGGACGGCAAGGATACTGGAGACTACGGCGACACGTTTGCGGTCCTGGTCAAAGAGGTTGTGGTCAACGATGAGGTTAATTGGGACGGAGCGCCAGAGGGAGTGCCACTGTTTGGATACCAAGGTTGTCCTTATAGCGGACTTCGTGGGCAGGAGGGAGCTGATGATGTGCAGCATATCGTAAGAGAGATGGTTGATGAGGTCGAGGCTCGACGGAGGCTCTTCCCAATCTAGCTCGACCCGCCTTCAGGAGTTGACCGGCTTGACCTCCATCTCACACGACGGCGACACACGCAACCTGTAGTCCTCTCCTTGTTGAAAGGGGAGCGGCGTGGGCACTGTCTCAAAGTGTGTAGCAGGTAGAAAAGCAGATCTGCTGGAAGGGAAATAGGCACGGCGGCGGTGGTGCTGCCCGCGGGGTGAAATGAGGGACATAGGGAGAAGGATGTTGAAGTGTGCTCTTTTTGGTCCCGAAAATTGCGACAAAAATAGGTGAAGGCACCCAAAAAGGATTTATCCGCATGTAGCCACAAAGGGTGTTGCAATATTTTTAGTTCCATGATGTGGATAACCATGCATAAGTTAACCAAACCCTAATAAGAACCCTAAAAATTGTGTGGTACTATGATTGTTATGCCTTGCGTGCAACTAATAAGAGATACCAAGTTAACCAAACCCTAATAAGAACCTTATTGGAACCACTCTAAAAATTCAATACACCCTATAGAAATCATTACAACTCACCAATCCTAATTCATTGAGGTTAGGTTACGCTTAGAGCGATTGCATCTCATACTATGCATTATATCATCTTTAACAACTCCTTAAACATTATCCTTACCGAACGATGATGCTATTTAAGAATTTGGACTTATTCCGTATCGAAGCTTTTGCCTGCATAATCTTACAGTTAAGAAGATAAGTTCATCACTTGCTCATGTCATTTGCTTAATTTCATCAAATTACTTGCAAACTACTATTCGTATAATTCCTGGATTAAAAAAACAAAGTACTACTTTTCACTGTATAGCTACCTTTACGATTTATGAATATGACTATGTGGTGGGCAATGAAACCATAGTTTGACTTGATGGTGGAGGTTCCATTGCATCTGAGTTTATATTCATATAAGATTAATAACAAATGTCGTCTGGTGATTCTTGCGTCATAAATCTTGTATTAACCATAAGATCTGAAGTATGACTTCATGTGAGTTGTGTGGTTCCACATGGGCTGGGAGGGCCTTAAGCTTCCCATCTTATAGATGAAGGGTGCTCTACAGTCTACGATGGACTATAATAAATTGAGACGGACTTGATAAGAGAATCAATACGTGCCAGGAGTTTACAAAAGTGTGAGTATGCGGTCATCGAGAAGGAAAGTGATTGGCTTGGATTTTATACTGGGCCTCACGCGAAGAAAGTGTGGAGGGAATAACATGCCCGATTGGCAACGCAGATAAATTCTCTTATGGGAAAAGTAACACATTTCTACAGAGCGTATCAAATTATGGCTTGTCACTCACTATTGCGGGTTTGGAACTACGAGTGCTACAGAAAAGGAGTTCTCCAAAGTTCTAGACACCATGTAAAAGCTCACAGACATAATTTTCAGAATAAATTAAACCTTTTTAAGAAACGATTACGAAAACCTGCCAACAAACCTCACGGAGGAGGCGGCGATCAAAATGGTCATCACCCAAAGCGAGCTCAACTAGCTTGCTCAGTGGGATCGCCTTGCCATCCAACTGCGGGAGTCCGTGCAAGCCCAAGGAAGGCTAGGGACTCCTTCAATGCCTTCTCCCGCCCCTACACAGCCTCCTACCGCACCAACATTGTCGCCGCCACCTCAGTAGGCTCTGCACTGGCCTTTCCCTTGGGCGCCTCTGATCTTCGTCGACCTCATCGACGACGGCGACGAGCAGGCAGCCATGGTGTGCACCCTAGTTTGATAGGGTTTATTTTCTAGTATTTTTATTTAATTTTCAGCACTATATATGTAAATTTGTTCTATTAATTAAAAATTGCTATTGGAAAACAAAATACGCCGGGCCTCTAGGACTACCTGAACCAAATAGACACACGAAGGTTCGACCCAAACAAACATAAATGGATACTTTTTTGTTCGAAATGGGTTGAGCTTACTCCGTATTAATAATCATCAGAGCAGGACGAGTGCAACAGCTGGCAGTCCCTGCGTTGCCGTAAATTGGTACTACTCCTCTACTTAATCAAAACATTCTGATATTACTACTACTCCAGCTTTTCTTTAGATGATGTGAAATATGATCAAAAGATCTGTGCAACGTTACCAGCACTCTTTTCTTTAGATGATGTGAAATATGATCAAAGATCTGTGCAAGTCTAAGCAAGATGTTGACTTCACTTTGCAGTTTTCACAAGGAATATGATGCGTGCACGCAGCATCAATGACTATACATGCATGCATGTCCGGGAGAACTAATGCACCTTGAGTCAATACAAAAATCGTTGCTGTTAGTTTCCTGCGAAGGTGAAATAGAGAAATCAACCCGCAAAACCATGTAGTCCCGCGATACTAGCGTGGACGGGATACAACCCCATTTTCTCTCCTTCTATTTCTTCAGAATTATATCAGTTTCTCTCTCTCTCTCTCTCTCTCTCTCTCTCTTCACAATTATACAAGTTTCTCTCCCTCTCTCTCTTGTCACTCTAGAGGATCTAATTGTCAACTTGATCGAAAGATTGGTAGATTTTAAACCATAAATCCAATTTGAATATTTGGGTTACTATTGAATAGTGCTTCAAAACAATACCCCTATTGAATACATTTTCACAACAATTAAAAATCAAAATTTGAAATATAGTGAAACTTAGAAAAAACATTATGCGACAGGCAAAAGTATTTATTTGAGACAATTTGTTGTGCCGCTTTTAAAACTTGGTTCATCTGAGTTGAGAAAATAATTACCAATTGACTTGAAGTTCAAACCGTAATATATATTAATGAAAAACAAGACGAACAAGTTTCTTTGGGATTCATTGCCGATCATAATGTTTCATTATATTTCAAAATTTAGATACTGATTTTTTTAATTTTAGGTTTGTTTAAAATAATTTAATCTAAATAAATTCACATGTTCGAAAAATGTTAATTTTGTAATTATCCCAACTCTTAAATCTGGGATTTAAAACTAAATGAATGGTAGAGAAAGTTTTCACCTATTGTATCGTGTGCATGCAAAAGATTTTATATCTGTCCAAATCTTAAAACAAATGGATCAAAATGGATGTCTCTGACATACACGTTGTGCCAGATATGCATTTCTCTGCATATATGTACTATTACTATAGTACTCCCTCAGTGCTAGAACATAGTGCGTATTAGTATTTTTTTTAAAATTAAACCGTGTAAACTTTGACTACACGAAAATATCAACATCTATAATATCAAACCAATACTCCTAGAAACATCATGTATAATATGGTATGCATTCGTTAGTGTAGATATAGATATTTTTCCATAATAAATTTGATTATATTTAGTGTAGCTGGAGTTTCGTAGAAACCAATACTCACTATATTATATAGATGCAAAGCGGGAGTATTACACACTTACCGCGGGAGTATATATACATACAGTGCATGACTATGATCGGAGAAAAGCACCAATCGGAACCGCGACCCCGACTGCGAAGGAGTTCGGTAACGCCATCCTCCCGGCAGCCGCCGGCTTCCCATCTCCCCTTACGTACGGACGCCATGATCTAGCTCGCAAGCTACCGAGCTCCTCGATCTTCCTCGTCTCCGTGCGCGCGCAGCAATGAAGCCAGCGCGCAAGGTCGTCGTGTACAGCCCCGCCTTGCCGCCGCGCTCTTGCCGATGGCCCCTGGTCGCGGTGCTGGCACCGCTGCTGCTCTTCGTGGCCGCGGCGCTCACCTTCCCGTATGCCCTCCGCCTCCCGATGCATTTCCAGCTGCGCGTCCCCCTGCAGAAGCATTCTCCCGTGGCGCCTCCGCGAAGCGGGCGCGTGGCGGTGTGCCTGGTGGGCGGGGCGCGGCGGTTCGAGCTGACGGGGCCCTCCATCGCGCGGCACCTCCTCGACGCGCCCACGCTCCACCTCCCCGGCGGCGGCGTGGACGTGTTCCTGCACAGCCCGCTTGATGCCGACGCATACAAGTTCTCCCTCCTCGCGCGCGCCGTGAGCAACTCCTCCACGCTGGCCGCCGTGCGGGTGTTCCGGCCGGAGCCCGTGGAGGAGACGCCCGAGCGCGCACGCGTCCTCACCGCTAATGGCTCCCCCAACGGCATCCAGGTTCGAAACTCGTCCCGTGCTGCATCATGTCTTGCTTTATTTGCTGCTCCAGTCCTACATCGCTTGCATCGTCTTCTTCCCTGCTCTGCTCTTGCTCCCCGCGCGCGGATGGAAACAAACACCACAATTACAACGGATCACAGCGGCACCCCATCCGTGTCTTTTTTCTGACAACAATCAAATTTAAATGAAAAAGGTTACATTTCATCAAATTTATACATACTTTATTAAAATTATAAAAATGCTGATTTGATATTACAGATGCTAATTTTTTTATATAATTATTTGACTTTGCAACGTTAGACTTTAAACAAACCTTAACGTAACGGATGGAGTATATATTAGTAGTGCAACTAGATGATCATTACGAACGAATTAGTATGAAAGAAAAACTGCTGGTTAAAACGGGTATGTATATGTGTACGTTGTGTACATGGCATGTATTAGTGTGTGATGGGTTAATATTCTCTCGTATGCCTGTTAATCAAATACAACTAGTTTGTGCTCAGTTAAATTCTACACTGTTTGATTGCATCGTGATTCATACATATAAGTTGAAAGATGGATCACAACTGAGTTTTTTTTTTATTACGAGTGAGGTTGCAACTAGTTTTTTTTTCAATTGCAAGTGGGCATGCACCTAAAAATGCTCTGGACCGTTACATTTGCTCATAATTCGTGCTAGTCATGAGTTGCAACATGAATTACAATTGAGATTAGATGATATCATTTAGTTGTTAGTCAAAGTGAGTTATGATTTGTACTATAATCCATAATTATTTTATAAATATATATGAAATGAAAGATATTTGCAAGACGAATACAACCGGTACCATTAATACAATCTCAATCCATATAATTTAGTAAATATTAGACTAGTGTGAGTAACATAGATGATAACATCAAACAACCCAATACATTTTAGTAACATTGCAGTATAATAAATGAAGAAATAAAGTGATATGGTAACTAGCTATGTTATCATAACATCACATTTCTCAAGATAAGACGAGTTTACAACACAATAAATATGAGTTTACATGATATCACACATATGTTACTCACCACTATAAAAGTAGTAACATAGCGGGAGTGGTGTTTTGGAACATGGGAGCATATGCTCCCTATATTTTGAAATGCATCTTACACATATTTTAAATTTCAAAAAAATTGAAACAAAAAATTCGCACGTACATCTTCACTTGCTACGCGCTCACAAAGTCGTTTCATAAAAAATGAACTTATCATGTGACGTGTGTAAAAAAGACAAAATTCAGCGCTGAAAATAATGTTTTTTACAGGATAAGTTTTCTCCTTTTTACATAGGCCACAAAAATTATTATTTTTTCGTGAAACTTGACGCATACACATATATTATGGAGATGTACATGTAGAACTTTTTGTCAAATTTTTTCCACGCTTCAAAATATGTTTTGTTGGTAGAGGGAGCATACGCACCCGGGAGCCGAATTGAATTTCCGGTAACATAGATGAGTAACATATGCATGTTACTACTTTATATTTTTCTTCACTATGATTAGTCTTAGTGCTCAAAGTCGTGCATCAAAGACCGTGCAAAAAACATGGCTTATATTTTGGGACGAAGGGAGTAACATTGTTTCACCATTTGAAAATCAGTTGTAATCACTTTTGATTTGCTCAAAGTAGTACATATTATCCAACTTTCCATTTGCGACTATCTGCAGGGTCTTCTCCGGTACTTCCAATTGGTGGAGGGATGCATGGATCTAATCCGGGAGCACGAATCGCGAGGCAACTTCACCTACATGTGGATCCTCCGCACCCGCGTCGATGGCTACTGGAACGCCCCCCTCTCCGTCGACGACGCCTTCCCGCGCTCTGATGCCGTCTACGTCGTCCCGGAGGGCACTGCGTTTGGCGGCCTCAACGACCGGCTCGGCGTTGGGAGCCGCAACGCTTCGGAAGTCGCCTTGTCCCGCCTCTCCATGCTGCCTCGGCTTGGCGTGGCCGGGTACAAGAACCTAAACTCCGAGGCGGCATTCAAGGCGCAACTAGATGTGTCTAAGGTGATAGCAAGGGAGCGACGGCTACCGTTCTGCGTACTGAGCGACCGCCGGTACAAGTTTCCGAAGAGGGGTACTGATATCCCCGTGGCATCAATTGGGAGCCACGGCCCCCTCAGCGGGGTCAAGTGTCGGCCATGCCGTCGCCCTGTGGCTTGCGGCATGGAGGGGAGGTGCGTGGTGGAGCTGATGAGCCGCAGGTGGAGCGGGACGGAGTGGCGTAACGGGACGCTGGAGCTTTGCGACGCGAGTGGGGCGTGGGAGGATGGGTGGGAGGTCGTGTTTGACCAGGCCGCCGGAGAGGTGGCGGCTGCGCAACGACGGAGAGTGGCAGCAATGGGGCTCGAGGAGTGCAAGATGGAGATGGAGGCTCTCAGGGCACGTACTGAGCAGTGGGACGCACCTAGCAATGACGAGATTTGCCGCTTGGGACTTGGCAGCGCAACCGTTCCTGCCAGCCAAGCTCCTGGCCCATCGCCCTACTCTTCTTCAGACAATAAACAACAATTGATCAAACAACCTTGACATATTTCTTGTATCTACTTGAAAATCATAGTACTCCCTCCGAGATAGTAGGAAGATATATCCAAATTTTGATAAAGTTGAGACACTTTTGGTGCGATGGAGGGAATACAAAATTTACACAGATTCATTTGAGATCAACGATGAATATGGGAGAGACAGAAGTACCACTCGAAGTCTTGTTAGCGGCGTGGGATTTTAACAACAATGTTTGTATGAATCAATTCATCCTATGTAACGCCAATCCACACAAAAATAAAGGGTGGCCTATGATGGCGACCCAGCGGTGGTCTGGCCGGGTGGAAGTACCATGATCGGACCCTAGCAAGGTAGGTGATCTCCCTCCCGGTGCCCGGCGTGGTGGAACGGTTCCTGGCATGGCACGTGTATCGCCACACTGGGAGGGAGTAGACAGACAGGTGGGGAGGAGAGATCTCCTCTCCTCTCTCAAAGGGTTGAAACAAAGTGGGGGTTATTGAATGGGCATCCACCTTGCCTTCTCATGAGGTGTCTTTATATAGTGTTTGGTGGGATGACAAAGAGAATATTGTTTCCCTAGTCACTGGAGGGAAATATGTAGCTACCTTATCTACATAGCTTAATGTTTGGTCCCTCTACTTTATCTCATGTATTTACACTAAGCACCCCTAACAAGTTTGGTATAGTACTTATTACATAGATGCCCATGAGGGTGTTTTTTTATTATCATATCTCCCTCCCAGTGACTTGTATGGCTACTCCACCTTCTTTAGCGGGTTAAGTGCTTCGTGAAGAGTGTCTTAGCGGGTTTCAGATAGCGCTATCTGGCATGTGAGGGGGGTCATTAGGAGCTACCATAGAGGGCACGCCAAAAGTGAGCACCTCCTACACCCCGTCGGTGAGGTGCACGCTCGTGATGGTGGGGACCTTAGGAGCTAGTCCTTCCGTGGAACCCGATCATGGTGGGGACCATTGCCATCTGTTGGAGGCCATTGGTGGGAGCTTGGGATGGCATACCATGCTCCTGGGCTGACGAGTTTGTGCTCCTTGCTCCTGGTGCGCGGGTGCTGGTCCTCTGAACCGTGTACTCTCGTACATTCCCTCTCCTAGTTCATCATAGATCAATTGGTCCCTCTTGCGATTATGGTTTTCTGGCATGACATAATCATGGGGAATCATGGGCAAGTCCCTTTCATGTGGCATGGCATGTCATGTATACATATTTGTGTTGATTGCTAGTCAACCCAAAATTTTGTGTCACCACAAATGTTTTGCTGGAGAAGCATCTGGCATTTCTTAGGACAGTCGAAAAGATATAGAAAATGGGTCAATCTCTTTATCATTGTTTTGCTTGTCCATTTGTAAATGTATCTGAATAAAAAACCCCGGTTTCAAATTTACCAAATGCATATCCTAACATATGCCATCTATTGACTTATAGGTCACGAAGGAAGATGGAGCTCCTCGGTACAGGTGTAAGACTGTGTCTAAGTTTGATGGTACTAATCATCTTTTTCCACTCAAGCAAAGCAATTTACAATTCATTTTCTTCCTCAGTCAGGAGTTTGCCGTAGAGGGAACTAAAGGCTAAGCAATCAACACTTCATCGTAGGACTTCTTACCATGGGCAGAATAGTTTTCCTTGTGGTCGAGGGAAAACTTTTCCTAAAAACGTAGGTGATGGATGTGTTAAAACTGATTTTTTTTTTCGAAATGGTACTACGATATATAAGTTAAAACTAATGGATTTGTTAAAACTGATTAGGATCGCTTTTGACTTTATGGTACTACGATATATAAGTTTGATATTATGTTATATGATATATTTGAGCTTGTGCTAGGATGTTTGGAAGCATTATATGTGATATATATTATGATTTTCTATGATTTTATAGTATTTATACGAACCGTGAATAGGTAAATTGCAGAATAAAATATTGCGCTGAACAATATCATGAGGGGCTCTAGTTTGTGTTGTGTGTAGTGAAGTACAAAGGCAAACACCAAATACTGTCAACATACACACACCTGCCACGATACCTAATATGTGCTTCCCAGTAATGTTCCTGTGGCCCTCGCCGCATCTGCCGCACCACAACTAGCTCGGCGACGCACTATGTGCTGTGGAAAAAGATGTTGGACGTACACTATTCTAACGCAATTATCCCTAGCTGTTTGTAAATACCACCGTAGCTCAATTGTGACCTTTAGGCGTCCGCCTCGACATTTAAAAGTATCAGGTAACACCTGCAATTTTGTAGCGCAAACTATCTAAATCCACATTAGAAAAATTGAAATCTTTAACATTTTTCTCATCTTCAGAGACAGACTCAGGATAAGAGCAGACATTTCTAAATACTCCATCATGAAAACCAGAACCATTTCTATTTTCATTTTCTAAACATAACTCACATCTAGCGCTCTCTGGTTTCAGGATAGCATCAGTGCTATTAACTTATACATTCTCTCTACCCAAACCTACTCTTACTTTATTCGCCCATGCTATGTGAGCAACGACTGCATATATTTAGACTAGAAAGTTAAGGTAATTTACCATTTGTGCTGTTGAAATTATTGTGCTTAAAAAATTTCACAATGTGGCAGATGTACCCCTTCGTTAGGGTTTAAGTGCTCCGGCGGCGCATAGGCGCCCCGTGAGATCTTCTCTTGCCCGCTCCGATTCCGATCCCGTTTCAGCTTATTTTTCTAATCCACCTCCGTGACCACCTTCGTGTTGTGCGGAGCTCTCTGTTCCGCCGTGGTTCATCTAGGGTTTGGAAGACATGTCTTCGAGTTCTGGGGAAACTGCGGGTGATGCGGCGAAGAACCCCCAGAAGGAGATTGACGATTTGCTGGCTCACCTGGATCTCCGCGAGGATGAGCTTGAGGACGTCGTGATTGGGGCAGACGAGGTAACAAAACTTCAGAAGGATGCTCGCTGGCTAGCGATAGCCAGAGTTCACACTTCGAGATCGTTCAGCTCTGATGCTTTTATTGGGAAGATGAAGGTAGTATGGAACCTATCCAGAGACCCGATTTGCAGAGAGGCTGGGGAAAATCTGTTTGTCATCCAGTTGCACTGTCTAGGAGATTGGAAAAAGGTAGTACACCAAGGTCCTTGGACGTTCCGAGGGTGGGCTGTTCTGATTGAGGATTACGACGGTAAGGAAGATCCAGCGCACTTTGTATTCGGTGGACTTTACGTCTGGGCACAAATCCATGGCATCCCGGAGCTCTATAGGAAGCCTTGGATTGTGGATGATCTAGCCCGCCGGGTTGGGAAAACCAAAGACGTACAAATGTCTCCAAAGCTTTTCTATGAAGGCAACTATGTCAGAATCAGGGTCTTGCTTGAACTGAATAATCCGTTGAAGCGGGTAGTTTCTCTGAACATTGATGGGGAGGGGAAGAAACGTCTCTATGTGAAGTATGAGAAGGTTCCTTTTTCTGTAATTATTGTGGGATAATTGGCCATAATCATGAGGAATGCGGCGATGGAGTTTGGGGTGCTAAGGATTTGCAATATGGGGATTTTATGTTCGCAACTCGACGTGCTACAACGGTGGTGGAACCTAGATCCTTTGCTGGGCGTGGCCGAGGCAGGACTGGGCGTGGTTCACCTCAGGGCATGCCACGGAAACGTTCGTCGCAAGACGATGAGCTTGATGATGCTGCGGATTTGAAGGACGATGCATCCAGCCCAGTCAAGCCTAGTGATACTATTGAGACTGATGTTGGGGCGGGGACTAGGAGGACCTTAAACCCCAATGCTGACCCGGGCTCAGGCGACGGAAGAATAGAGTTCGTCGACTCAGCCGACCAAATGGCACTTGGACATCTGACACAGGGGAGATGGAGTATATGACAAGGGAGTTTTTCCAAAATCTTTACTCACGAGAAGATGCTACTAATCCAGCTCCTGTCCTTGATACCATGCGGAGGTGTCTAGAAGATGAGACTAATGAGAAGCTATGTGCTCCTTTCACGGAGAAAGAAATCAGTGACACCCTATTCCAAATTGGGCCTTTAAAAGCCCCTGGTCCGGATGGATTTCCAGCACGCTTTCTACAACGAAATTGGGATCTCATGAAGGAGGAGGTGGTACGGGCGGTGAAGATTTTATTTGATACCGGTGTCATGCCTGATGAGGTTAATGACACGGCGATTGTCTTAATACCCAAGAAAAATGATCCGAAGGAGCTGAAGGACTTTCGCCCTATTAGCCTGTGCAATGTTATTTTCAAAGTCGTCTCGAAATGCTTGGTGAATAGGTTGAGGCCTTTTCTCCAAGATATCATCTCTCCGACACAGAGTGCGTTTATTCCTGGGCGGCTTATTACTGACAATGCGCTAATGGCCTTTGAATGCATTCACTCTATCCAGACTGGTTCAGTAGCTCGGAAGAAATTTTGTGCGTACAAGTTGGACATGGCCAAAGATTATGACAGTGTAGATTGGAGGTTTTTGGAAGGGGTTTTAGCGAAATTGGGCTTTCATAGTCAATGGATTCGGTGGGTGATGGCCTGTGTGACCACCGTTCGATATACAGTTCGCTTTAACAGAAATATGTTGGACTCCTTCACTCCTTCTCGCGGCATTCGCCAAGGTGATCCCCTCTCGCCGTACCTTTTCTTGTTTGTTGCTGATGGTCTCTTGATAACGTGTGAAGCACACGTCCGTTGGGAACCCTAAGAGGAAGGTGTGATGCGTACAGCAGCAAGTTTTCCCTCAGTAAGAAACCAAGGTTATCGAACCAGTAGGAGATGAAGGCCACGTGAAGGTTGTTGGTGAAGGAGTGTAGTGCGGCGCAACACCAGGGATTCCGACGCCAACGTGGATGTCCCAACTTAACAGTGAGGTTGTCAATCTTACCGGCTTGCTGTAAACAAATGATTAAACGTATGGTGTGGAGAATGATGTTTGTTTGCAAAGAACAACAGAGAACAGAGTTTGCAGTAGATTGTATTTCAGATGTAAAATAAAGGACCGGGGTCCACAGTTCACTAGTGGTGTCTCTTGATACGTCTCCGACGTATCGATAATTTCTTATGTTCCATGCCACATTATTGATGATATCTACATGTTTTATACACATTATATGTCATATTTATGCATTTTCCGGCACTAACCTATTAACGAGATGCCGAAGAGCCGATTCTTTGTTTTACTGCTGTTTTTGGTTTCAAAAAATCCTACAAAGGAAATATTCTCGGAATTTGACGAAATCAACGCCCGGGGTCCTATTTTTGCACGAAGCTTCCGGAAGACCGAAGGGGAAAGGAAGTGGGGCCACGAGGCGCCGCCACAACGGGCGGCGCGGCCCGGCCCACGGCCGCGCGGCCACTGGCGTGTGGGGCCCTCGTGTGGCCCCCGCGTTGCCCTTCCGCCTACTTAAAGCCTTCGTCGCGAAACCTCCGGTGCCGAGAGCCACGATACGGAAAACCTTGCGAGACGCTGCCGCCGCCAATCCCATCTCGGGGGATTCAGGAGATCACCTCCGGCACCCTGCCGGAGAGGGGAATCATCTCCCGGAGGACTCTTCACCGCCATGATCGCCTCCGGAGTGATGAGTGAGTAGTTCACCCCTGGACTATGGGTCCATAGCAGTAGCTAGATGGTTGTCTTCTCCTCATGTGATTCATTGTCGGATCTTGTGAGCTGCCTAACATGATCAAGATCATCTATACGTAATTCTATATGTTGTGTTTGTCGGGATCCAATGGATAGAGAATACTATGTTATGTTGATTATCAATCTATTACCTATGTGTTGTTTATGATCTTGCATGCTCTCCGTTATTAGTAGAGGCTCTGGCCAAGTTTTTGCTCTTAACTCCAAGAGGGAGTATTTATGCTCGATAGTGGGTTAATGCCTCCATTAAATGCGGGACGGTGACGGAAAGTTCTAAGGTTGTGGATGTGATGTTGCCACTAGGGATAAAACATTGATGCTATGTCCAGAGGATGTAGTTATTGATTACATTACGCACCATACTTAATGCAATTGTGCAGTTGTTTAGCAACTTAATACTGGAAGGGGTTCGGATGATAACCTGAAGGTGGACTTTTTAGGCATAGATGCATGCTGGATATCGGTCTATGTATTTTGTCGTAATGCCCAATTAAATCTCACAATATTCATTATATCATGTATGTGCATGGTCATGCCCTCTCTATTTGTCAATTGCCTGACTGTAATTTGTTCACCCAACATGCTATTTATCTTATGGGAGAGACACCTCTAGTGAACTGTGGACCCCGGTCCATTCTTTACATCTGAAATACAATCTGCTGCTATTATTCTTTACTGTTCTTTGCAAACAATCATCATCCACACTATACATCTAATCCTTTGTTACGGCAAGCCGGTGAGATTGACAACCTCAGCTGTTTCGTTGGGGCAAACTACTTTGGTTGTGTTGTGCGGGTTCCACGTTGGCGCCGGAATCCCTGGTGTTGCGCCGCACTACATCTCGCCGCCATCAACCTTCAACGTGCTTCTTGGCTCCTCCTGGTTCGATAAACCTTGGTTTCTTTACGAGGAAAACTTGCCGTTGTACGCATCACACCTTCCTCTTGGGGTTCCCAACGGACGCGTGCTTGTACGCGTATCAAGCTCTTTTTACGGCGCCATTGCCGGGGAGGAAAGGTAAAAGGCACTCATACTCCGGTCCCGAGGTAAAGTACGTTTACATTTGCCGTTGTGTGTGTGCTCGAAGCTATTTCCTTTAGATCCTGCAATTGCATCTTTTTGTTTCTTGTTTACACTAGTTAGGCATAATGGACAACAATGAGCTTCTTATTCTATTTCCTGATTTAAGACATGGATGGTTTGATGCGAAAATTAAAAAACCTATGAAACATATTAGTATGAACGCTTTGAACACCATTGTTGCTAATGATATGGAAAATTCTAAGCTTGGGGAAGCTGGCTTTGATGAGCATGATATTTTTAGTCCCCCAAGCATTGAGGAGAAAATTTACTTTGATGATGCTTTGCCTCCTATTTATGATGATTATAATGATAGTAGTCTTTTAGTACCGCCTGTTATGGAGAATAAATTTGATTATGATTACAATATGCCTCCTATATTTGATGATGAGTATAATAATGATAGCTACTTTGTTGAATTTGCTCCCACTACAACTAATAAAATTGATTATGCTTATGTGGAGAGTAATAATTTTATGCATGAGACTCATGATAAGAATGTTTCATTTGATAGTTATATTGTTGAGTTTGCTCATGATGCTACTGGATATTATTATGAGAGAGGAAAATATGGTTGTAGAAATTTTCATGTTACAAAAACACCTCTCTTTTTGCTGAAAATCTTGAAGCTGCACTTGTTTTATCTTTCTATGCTTGTTGCATTATGCTTCATGAATTTGTTTATTTACAAGATTCCTATGCATAGGAAGCATGTTAGACTTAAATGTGTTTTGAATTTGCTTCTTGATGCTCTCTTTTGCTTCAACTACTATTTCTTGCGAGTGCATCATTAAAACTGCTGAGCCCATCTTAATGGCTATAAAGAAAGAACTTCTTGGGAGATAACCCATGTGTTTATTTTGCTACAGTACCTCTATTTTATATTTGTGTCTTGGAAGTTTTTAGTACTGTAGCAACCTCTCCTTATCTTTATTTTATTGCATTGTTGCGCTAAGTAAAGTCTTTGATAGTAAAGTCAATACTAGATTTGGATTACTGCGCAGAAACAGATTTCTTTGCTGTCACGAATCTGGGCCTAATTCTCTGTAGGTAACTCAGAAAATTATGCCAATTTACGTGAGTGATCCTCAGATATGTACGCAATTTTCATTCAATTTGAGCATTTTCATTTGAGCAAGTCTGGTGCCTCTTTAAAATTCGTCTTTACGGACTGTTCTGTTTTGACAGATTCTGCCTTTTATTTTGCATTGCTTCTTTCGCTGTGTTGGGTGGATTTCTTTGTTCCATTAACTTCCAGTAACTTTGAGCAATGTCCAGAAGTGTTAAGAATGATTGTGTCACCTCTGAACATGTGAGTTTTTGATTATGCACTAACCCTCTAATGAGTTTGTTTCGAGTTTGGTGTGAAGGAAGTTTTCAAGGGTCAAGAGAGGAGGATGATATACTATGATCAAGAAGAGTGAAAAGTCTAAGCTTGGGGATGCCCCGGTGGTTCATCCCTGCATATTTCAAGAAGACTCAAGCATCTAAGCTTGGGGATGCCCAAGGCATCCCCTTCATCATTGACAAATTATCAGGGCTTGAAACTATAATTTTATTCGGTCACATCATATGTACTTTACTTGGAGCGTCTGTTTGTTTTTGTTTTTTGTTTTTGTTTTTTGTTTTTGTTTTAATAAATGCTTGTGTGGGAGAGAGACACGCTCCGCTGGTTCATATGAACACATGTGTTCTTAGCTTTTATTTTTCATGGCGAAGGTTGAAACTGCTTCGTTAATTGTTATATGGTTGGAAACAGAAAATGTTGCATGTGGTAATTGGTAGAATGTCTTGAATAATTTGATACTTGGCAATTGTTGTGCTCATGTTTAAGCTCTTGCATCATATACTTTGCACCTATTAATGAAGAAATACATAGAGCTTGCTAAAATTTGGTTTGCATAATTGGTCTCTCTAAGGTCTAGATAATTTCTAGTAAAGAGTTTGAACAACAAGGAAGACGGTGTAGAGTCTTATAATGTTTACAATATGTCTTTTATGTGAGTTTTGCTGCACCGGTTCATCCTTGTGTTTGTTTCAAATAACCTTGCTAGCCTAAACCTTGTATCGAGAGGGAATACTTCTCATGCATCCAAAATCCTTGAGCCAACCACTATGCCATTTGTGTCCACCATACCTACCTACTACATGGTATTTCTCCGCCATTCCAAAGTAAATTGCTTGAGTTCAACCTTTAAAATTTCCATTCTTTACCTTTGCAATATATAGCTCATGGAACAAATAGCTTAAAAACTATTGTGGTATTGAATATGTACTTATGCACTTTATCTCTTATTAAGTTGCTTGTTGTGCGATAACCATGTTTTACGGGGACGCCATCAACTACTCTTTGTTGAATATCATGTGAGTTGCTATGCATGTCCGTCTTGTACGAAGTAAGGGAGATCTACCACTTTAATGGTTAGAGCATGCATATTGTTAGAGAAGAACATTGTGCCGCTAACTAAAGCCATGAATCATGGTGGAAGTTTCAGTTTTGGACATATATCCTCAATCTCATATGAGAACACTAATTATTGCTATATGCTTATGCATTAAAGAGGAGTCCATTATCTGTTGTCTATGTTGTCCCGGTATGGATGTCTAAGTTGAGAATAATCAAAAGCGAGAAATCCAAAATACGAGCTTTCTCCTTAGACCTTTGTACAGGCGGCATGGAGGTACCCCTTTGTGACACTTGGTTAAAACATGTGTATTGCGATGATCCCGGTAATCCAAGCTAATTAGGACAAGGTGCGGGCACTATTAGTATACTATGCATGAGGCTTGCAATTTGTAAGATATAATTTACATGATACATATGCTTTATTACTACCGTTGACAAAATTGTTTCATGTTTTCAAAATAAAAGCTCTAGCACAAATATAGCAATCGATGCTTTCCTCTTTGAAGGACCTTTCTTTTACTTTTATGTTGAGTCAGTTCACCTATTTCTCTCCACCTCAAGAAGCAAACACTTGTGTGAACTGTGCATTGATTCCTACATACTTGCATATTGCACTTGTTATACTACTTTACATTGACAATATCCATGAGATATACATGTTACAAGTTGAAAGCAACCGCTGAAACTTAATCTTCCTTTGTGTTGCTTCAATACCTTTACTTTGATTTATTGCTTTATGAGTTAACTCTTATGCAAGACTTATTGATGCTTGTCTTGAAGTACTATTCATGAAAAGTCTTTGCTTTATGATTCATTTGTTTACTCATGACATTACCATTGTTTTGATCGCTGCATTCATTGCATATGCTTACAATAGTATGATCAAGGTTATGATGGCATGTCACTCCAGAAATTATCTTTGTTATCGTTTACCTGCTCGGGACGAGCAGGAACTAAGCTTGAGGATGCTGATACGTCTCCGACGTATCGATAATTTCTTATGTTCCATGCCACATTATTGATGATATCTACATGTTTTATACACATTATATGTCATATTTATGCATTTTCCGGCACTAACCTATTAACGAGATGCCGAAGAGCCAGTTGTTGTTTTCTGCTGTTTTTGGTTTCAGAAATCCTACAAAGGAAATATTCTCGGAATTGGACGAAATCAACGCCCAGGGTCCTATTTTTGCACGAAGCTTCCAGAAGACCGAAGGGGAAAGGAAGTGGGGCCACGAGGCGCCGCCACAACAGGGCGGCGCGGCCCAGCCCCTGGCCGCGCGGCCCTGGCGTGTGGCCCCCCGCGTTGCCCTTCCGCCTACTTAAAGCCTTCGTCGCGAAACCCCCAGTACCGAGAGCCACGATACGGAAAACCTTACAGAGACGCCGCCGCCGCCAATCCCATCTCGGGGGATTCAGGAGATCGCCTCCGGCACCTGCTAGAAGAGGGAATCATCTCCCGGAGGACTCTTCACCGCCATGGTCGCCTTCGGAGTGATGAGTGAGTAGTTCACCCCTGGACTATGGGTCCATAGCGGTAGCTAGATGGTTGTCTTCTCCTCATGTGCTTCATTGTCGGATCTTGTGAGCTGCCTAACATGATCAAGATCATCTATCTGTAATTCTATATGTTGTGTTTGTCGGGATCCGATGGATAGAGAATACTATGTTATGTTGATTATCAATCTATTACCTATGTGTTGTTTATGATCTTGCATGCTCTCCGTTATTAGTAGAGGCTCTGGCCAAGTTTTTGCTCTTAACTCCAAGAGGGAGTATTTATGCTCGATAGTGGGTTCATGCCTCCATTAAATGCAGGACGGTGACATAAAGTTCTAAGGTTGTGGATGTCTTGTTGCCACTAGGGATAAAACATTGATGCCATGTCCAGAGGATGTAGTTATTGATTACATTACGCACCATACTTAATGCAATTGTACGTTGTTTTGCAACTTAATACTGGAAGGAGTTCGGATGATAACACTGAAGGTGGACTTTTTAGGCATAGATGCATCTTTGGATAGCGGTCTATGTACTTTGTCGTAATGCCCAATTAAATCTCACAATATTCATTATATCATGTATGTGCATTGTCATGCCCTCTCTATTTGTCAATTGTCCGATTGTAATTTGTTCACCCAACATGCTATTTATCTTATGGGAGAGACACCTCTAGTGAGCTGTGGACCCCGGTCCATTCTTTACATCTGAAATACAATCTGCTTGCTATTGTTCTTTACTTGTTCTTTGCAAACAATCATCATCCACACTATACATCTAATCCTTTGTTACGGCAAGCCGGTGAGATTGGCAACCTCACTTTGTTTCGTTGGGGCAAAGTACTTTGGTTGTGTTGTGCGGGTTCCACGTTGGCGCCGGAATCCCTGGTGTTGCGCCGCACTACATCTCACCGCCATCAACCTTCAACGTGCTTCTTGGCTCCTCCTGGTTCGATAAACCTTGGTTTCTTTCTGAGGGAAAACTTGCCGCTGTACGCATCACACCTTCCTCTTGGGGTTCCCAACGGACGCGTCTTTGTACGCGTATCATCTCTCCAATAAGATAAATAGCATATTAGGTGAACAAATTACTGTTGGGCAATTGACAAATAGAGAGGGCATAACAATGCACATACATATCATGATGACTACTATGAGATTTACTTAGGGCATTACGACAAAGTACATAGACCGCTATCCAGCATGCATCTATGCCTAAAAAGTCCACCTTCGGGTTAGCATCCGCACCCCTTCCAGTATTAAGTTGCAAACAACAGACAATTGCATTAAGTATGGTGCGTAATGTAATCAACACATAGACAAACATCGATGTTTTATCCCTAGTGGCAACAGCACATCCACAACCTTAGAACTTTTTGTCACTGTCCCAGATTGAATGGAGGCATGAACCCACTATCGAGCATAAATACCCCCTCTTGGAGTCACAAGTATCAACTTGGCCAGAGTTTCTACTAGCAACAGAGAGCATGCAAGATCATAAAAACACATATATGATAGATCAATTAATCAACTTGACATAGTATTCCATATTCATCGGATCCCAACAAACACAACATGTAGCATTACAAATAGACGATTTTGATCATGTTAGGCAGCTCACAAGATCTAAACATGATAGCACAAGAGGAGAACACAACCATCTAGCTACTGCTATGGACCCATAGTCCAGGGATGAACTACTCACGCATCAATCCGGAGGCGGGCATGATGATGTAGAGCCCTCCGGTGATGATTCCCCTCTCCGGCAGGGTGCCGGAGGCGATCTCCAGAATCCCCCGAGATGGGATTGGCGGCGACGGCGTCATAGTAACTTTTCTCGTATCGTGGCTCTCGGTACTAGGGTTTTCGCGACGGAGAGCTTTTATAGGCGAAAGGGAAGTGTCGGGAGGCGGCCGAGGGGCCCACCCCACAGGCCGGCGCGGCCAGGGGACCCACCACGCCGCCCTAGGGTGTGGGTGCCTCGCGGCCCCTCTTCGTCTCCTCCTCGGACTTCCGGAAGGCTCCGTGCAAAATAAGACCGTGGGCTTTTGTTTCGTCCAATTCCGAGAATATTTCCTGTGTAAGATTTACGAAACCAAAAACAGCGAGAAAACGATGGCGCTTCGGCATCTTGTTAATAGGTTAGTGCCAGAAAATGCATCAAAATGATATAAAGTGTATGTAAAACATGTGAGTATTGTCATAAAACTAGCATGGAACATAAGAAATTATAGATACGTTTGAGACGTATCATCTCTCATGTCTTATTCAGAAGGAAATTGAAAAATAATGTGCTTCGTGAGCTTCACATATGCCGGCGTGCCCCTGGCATCTCACGCCTCTTATTCGCGGACGATAGCCTTCTCTTCGTTGAAGGCTCGGTGGATCAAGCAAGGTAATCAAATCTATCCTTGACCACTATGAACGAGGTACTGGACAGCTGGTGAGCCTTGGCAAATGCACTATCATGTATGGAGATCAGTGCATGGTTGATGTACAAGATGAAATCATGGAAATCCTGAAGTATGATACTAGTTGCTTTGAAGAAAAATATTTAGGCCTGCCGATCCCTGAAGGAAGGTTGACAAAAGGAAAATTCAAATCAACTAAAAGCAAATTCTCGAAACATGAGAGTGATTGGTCGGAAAAATATATGTCGCGGGAGCAAAGGACATTTTCATTAAATATGTCCTGCAATTTGTCTCCACATATGCTATGGGGGTGTTTAGATTCCCCGTTGGGCTAGTTGACGAGCTGGAGCAAATTATCCGCAACTTCTGGTGGGTAATAAACGGAAGGTTCACTGGTTAGCCTGGGACAAAGTTGCAAGACCTAAATCTCATGGCGGTACTGGTTTTCGAGCGTATTTTCAATCAGGCACTCTTGGCCAGACAGGCATGGCGCCTGTTACAGTACCCGGATAGCCTCTGTACTCGTCTCCTCAAAGCAAGGTACTACCCGTCCGGCCACTTGCTGGATACGGCTTTTATTCAGAACCAATCTCGGACTTGGCAAGGTATTGTTCATGGACTCGAATTACTGAAAAAGGGAATTATTTGGCAGATCGGCAATGGATCAAGCGTGAAAATTTATCGAGATATTTGGCTACCTAGGTCCGGTGCACTGCAGGTAGATGGAAAGCAAGGTAATTCACGACACAAATGGGTTTCGGAGCTTATTGATCATGATTCTAGGACTTGGAATGAAAATGTTGTGTGTGAATGCTGCTTCCCTCGTGATGCCTCAGTAATCCTCGCTATCAAACTTGCACCGCGGTCAGGGGATGATTTTGTGGCTTGGAGTGGAGAACACAATGGCCTTTAGTGTACGCTCGGCTTATCGCATCGGGATCCAGCCTAAATTGTTGGAACTAACTGAAGGACAATCTAGCTCTGATCCTACTGGTGATCGGAAGGTTTGGGATCTAATTTGGAAATTAAACGCCCCTCCGAAATTGAGTATTTTTGCTTGGAGAGCTGCCTCAGACTCCCTGAGTGTTCGTCGGAATTTGAACAGGCGTATTCACACAATCACACCTATATGCACTATATGTGGACAAGAACCAGAAGATGTACACCACGCCCTTATCAGCTGCACGCTTGCTCGGGCTCTTCGCGACCTAATATAATATTCTTGCTCTGGCGCGTTTGGCATCATCGTAACAACATCGTCCATGGCGACGGAAAGGCGTCGATCGTCAGTCCCCTACTTGGTAAATTATCATCGGTCGTTTATAGGCGAAGGACCGGGGGCTGGTATCGCGCCTTCTTGGACAGCCCCGGCTGTCGGCGCTGTCAAAGCAAACGTTGATGCCGGCTGGGACTCAACTACAAAACGTGCAGTTATTGGCATAATTATCCGAGATCATCTGGGTTCGACCCTCCTAGCTGAATGGAGGTTCATTCCGACCTGTGGAAGTGCGGAGGAAGCCGACTGACCTCGCTCCGAAGGTGGCCGGCGTCCTTGGAGTCAGATTATTTGAGGGCGGTGCATGCAATATCAAGCACTTCTGAGGAGCATTCTGCAAGTTGGGCTCTAATCCTGGAGGCCCGAGAGCTTCTGAATATCTTCCAGGACATCTCTATACTTAAGGTAGATCGTGTGAACAATGGTGTAGTCCATGTGTTAGCTTAGTTAGGCAAATCTGGTCTCTTAGATATTATGTTTGATTCAACCCCCGACTGCGTTCGGGCGTTGATCAATGCAGACTGTAGGAACACTATGTAAACTCTCAGGGCAGCAAGTTTCTTACGCACTTTTTTCCTTACCAGGATAGCGAAGGGGACAGGAAGGTTTTTAATGAGGCGGCTTGCTGCTCTTTATCTTGTGTTCTTACTTCAAAAAAATAGAAATTATTCTGGTGGACATGGAGGCATAATATGGTGATGGTGGGAAAGTAGAAATGAATACATAAACCCCAGAAACAAATACGAAAGCGGATGCAAGCATAATATGGTGGACATGGAGTGAAAAACAGATGTTTGAATAAACCAAAGAACCCCTTGAATCACGCAACAAACCTCAACAACAATTCAAACAAACCAGCTAATTTGTCGCTAACCTTAGCGCGACTGAATGTGCGAAGGGTCGAACAATGGACACCCCCTCAAGCGCACGAAGGAATTATGTGGTTTGATGCAGAGCCACACACAAGTCATGTAGTCAATTGACTACACACCTTTTTTTAATTATACAGGGAGAAATCATGCAAAAAATAATAAGTTCATATAAATATGTATATTTGACTACACATGTTCAATTTTGATTACACAAACCTGCATGCCTGACTTTGTTGGCACTCACTTATGTTTAGCCTAGCACTCAGCCTATATTCGAATGTTTATGGGCATACGGGGCAACTATAAAAGAAAAGCCCACTCCATTCCAAAAGTCTAGACTATTTTCGTAGGCGAGGTGAGATTAAACACTGAACAATCTCACCATTCAAAAACAATCCTACTAGCCCATGTAAAGAGGCTATGACCAGCTTATAAGGGAGAGTTTTTCTCCTCCCTTCAGCAACATAGGCTAGCTAAGCGATGGACTAAACGTTCAGTAGACACTGATAGACCCCGTAAGAGGAAAGTCCATTTGGCCACTGCTTAAGGTTCACAAGGCTACGTATGCCCATTTGGCCAAGCACACAAAGTTCCGGTTCTGTAACATATTTCCGGTGCACCAAGACGATGCACTAGCCCAAGTCATCGGCCAGCTGCAAGTCAAGCCTCGCTCCTGCTTGATACTACTGTACTTTTTACGCAAAGTAGCATCCGATTCCGATCGAACAAATAACCACATGGTGGCTCTGTTACCCAAGTCAACATTCAGCTTCACGCAAAGCAGCATCCGAACTAATAACAGACGCAACACGACCTTACACGGAGCAGATGGATCCTACGTACGCACACCGCACTGCAACGTGAAAGGTTAAACAATGATGATTGCACTAACGCTGCGAATTACTGACGCGATTAAGTTCTTTGTTTCTCTGTCACCAATACTCGCAAGGCCACCATTCCACGAGAGGCCAAAGAGCAAATAGCAAAGCTTCAAAAGAGGCCAAATACTTCTGAAGTTGTTGTTTTCATTTTTTTTTTTTGAAACGGGCAAAAAAGCTTTTGCCTTATATTGATAAAGGAGAAGCAAACAGGTACATGGCAAGAGCCAAAAACAGAAAAACGAAGTTGTTGTTTTCATGAATGATATTAATATATGGTTTTGATCACTTTCTTGATTCAATCAAAATTACACTATTTTTTTAGATAAAGAGAACGTTGTAATATCATGAAGATACAAATTACATTCAGCACCTGCAACACCATAGTACTCTAATGGCACTACGGATGCACACAACTAAAAAAGGAAACTAAAAAATCACGCTATAGAGATCTAGACCTAGTAGCAACAGTACAAACATTACAAAGACAATACCTGAAGTTCAAATTCTCCAAAAAAGAGCCTTCCAAAAAGAAAATAGTGCACAACCGCTGTTGTCGCTCGATCATAGATCATATGTTTTCACCGTAGAAAAGTTCACACTCAAAATAATGTCTTCAACAAAGCTATTGATAGGCAGAACCAAATAATGACAAACCTTGAATTTTCACCTGAAGGTATGAACTTCTCTTGTGCTATCACCCCCACTTGTATACTGCTTCTACAAATACCAAATCACCAAGCAAGTTTCTCATCTCTGCAAAAACTCGAATCACCATTACTAATCCTCAGATCTTGGCTTCAGTAACATTCTTTACCTCTGCATTGGCGAGCTACCACGAGTTGGTTTCAAGTGAACCCAACGGATTTGTGCTAATCTAGACCAATTTTCTTACTCGATTTGTCACTTAGTTATATATCATTGTTTTGTAGAGATGAACCCATTGATTTATTTTGCTAGCTTCACGTTTGCGCCTCTGAATTCACCATGGAATGTATAAGACATGTGTCATGATGGTTACAGATAGAAGAGCTTAGCGACGCTTCCTCCGGAAACCAAACGGTCGAAAAAATACGGGTGCACATGACCGAATCCAATTCGATCTAGCAATCTACATGCATGATGCGCCCAATGAAGTTCATCGAACGAGCCTTCCGAACTCAACAATCCAGTCAAATCAATGCGGGCAAGCATCAAGCAAATCTTCATCTTAGTAATCCTAGAATTACCACCTTTATTGAGAACCAACCTGAGGTTGGGTGGATAGGAGGGCGGTTGTACCCCTAGCTACCTAGAGTTCATACCCCAGGTTTAACATTTATGTGTCTCATAAAAGCGAAATATTCATTTAGTGGGAGCCGACGCTCCCGTCGACAACGAGGCGTCTGTGGTGACTTCGTCAATTTCAAGATCTAATTCGCTGGCTTAATCTTCCGGAGATGCTCATAGGGATAGGGTGTGTGTGCGCGCATTCATAGGAGCGTGTGAGCGTGTGTATGCGCGTGTATGTGAGCGTCTACGTTTGTACTGTGTTTCTCAAAAAACAAAAAGAATAACCGCCTTTATTCAGCGAGTCGACCATCTCCGGTGAAGAAGCAGGCCGCTGCCATGCCCGGGGCTGATGCCCAAGGCTTCCCCGTGCTATGGGGATGAACCCAAATTATATCCGTGTGCCGGCGTCGGAGACGATGAGGTGCTACAGGGGATGTGACACAATTGCATTCCTGGATAATATTTTCAGATACACCAGCTACAGATTAATTGAAGTTCTAGTTTAAGTCTAACTCAGAACTTATTTAAGTTTGGTAAGTTTATAGAAACATTTTTCGTTTCATAACCAGAAAAGACAATGCTATGCATGCAAGCGGATGGCTTCCGTTCTCCGAGTCTCGCAGAAAACGCTTCAAGATAAAGCATAGTGTGCACTTTGCTTGCTAACACAAGAATGCACTCCACTTTGCTCATCAGTAAAAATTTACTCAGACTTAAGCAGCTGTACTAGGGTAACCAGATGTTAAAGTAAGCGTTAGTAAAGACTATTTAAGACAAACTGTACCCCTCCACCCGTTACACACTTCTAAGCTCGTCTGCCCATACATTTCCCTCGTGTGTGTGTGCTCGTTGCTTCCTCCTCCAGTCCTCCTCACGAGGATTTTTCTTCAATCCCTCAAGGCTCAAGCATCTCTCCTCTCCTGGGTGCCGCTGCCCACCCCTACTACGCGCGCGCCGCGCGATCCGGTTGGTAAGGCGCTCCTATATTAGATTGCATAATCAATATATTGTTGCTGATATAAAATGTTTATGAAATGTTAGAACCAGTAAAACCTTATGAAACCATGAAACGGTACAAAATGTTAAAACTTGTTTCATGTCTATTACTAGAGTCTGCGTAACCCCGTTTCCTCAAATGTTTCATGGTGCTTATTGAGTATCACAAGTTCCACAAGTGTTTTGTTGACATATTTTTATCTAGTTTCATCGAGATTGATCATGTTGTGCATTATTGTGTTTCAGTGCACTTCAAACTTGTTTCATGGAAACTGAAAAATATATAGAATCCAAGCCTTATACTATGGATAACTATACCTAGTAACTTGTATACGATGTAAATGACATCATCACGAAGATGCAAATTTCTTAACTATTGATAATATACGGAGTACATGATAACAACAAACCAAACACAATAATTTCCTGGCAATAGTTGTCATAGCAGTATAGCACCAACAAATTGTAGCAAAATTTTCATCTCAATTGCCTGCATTTAAGCAGGGACAGTCAAGATCATAGATAAGTAAATAAATATCTGAATCAACTCTCGCTCGACATAAGTAATGGTAGAAGAACAATATCAACATCATGCATTTTAATTCATGCCATCAGTCCAAGACTCAAATCCTTTTAGCAACATGTAGTTTTGTGGAGTAGGTTTGATCGTAGATACAACTATGTTTGAAAACTTTTGTTTTTTGAAACTAGGCAAAAGACTTGATATTTTTATTAATTAAGAAGAGGATAGTTTGGCCTGTTAATTAGCGGAAAACCGGCCTAAGACAGTAACACCCCTTCGCCGACCGTCACGGAACATGACCGTCGTGAGGGTACATAGTCACCCTGGCTACGGCTTCAATAACAAAAGAGAAACCAGACATGTTAGCATTCCAACCCACCATCCAAGTGAGGTAATTGCCACATATAAACCACGATTAAGTAACATTAGCGAGTTTGTGACTTGTTTTCGATGTAGACTATTAGTATGTACAAAAATAAACAATGACCTATACTAAGGTACTAATGTGTACATGAACACACTATTCGCCAACTACATGATAGTGAAAATGATTTGCAGTGCAAAAACACCCCGAGAACCTGTTCTAATAAAAAAAGATACCCTGAGAACCCAAAAACACTTTGTAAGCTTGCGGAGAAGAGCAAAATTTTCATGGAATAAAATAAAAATGTGTATGCAACAATAGAAATAAACCTAATTTCCATTAATTTCACCGATTAAAAATTGAAATTAAATAATCTTAAATCGAAATATATGTTAATACTTAATCCACATGTTGAGGATAGGATAGGTTGGGGGAACTGAGAGGAAAGGATGAGCAGTGTGGCGAATAGGTGATAGGGCGACACGATGTAATCAGGGAATATATACTTTTTGGCAAATGGAACATAAAAGAGAATACAAGCCCCGGGTGTCCAAGTCATTTCTCATCGGTTGATTCGGTTCTATGTTGTTCTCAGTACCTGGTTGTTCTATAATGTTTCATGTAATTTTACTTGATGGACGAAATAGATATGCTACCGTGTCTTACCAATAACTTTGAAGACAATGTTTGTGAGAACAATCATTCCTAGTGACATCACTGTTGACACATAGCATGTTGGATATTTGCAGGCGAACATGGTCACTTATGAGCCCAAGAACATCCTCATAACTGGTGCTGCGGGTTTCATTGCGTCCCATGTGGCGAACCGTCTGGTTAGGAGCTACCCTCACTATAAGATCGTTGTCCTCGACAAGATTGACTACTGCTCCAACCTGAAAAATCTCAACCCTTCCCGATCATCACCAAATTTCAAGTTTGTCAAGGGAGACATTGCAAGTGCTGATCTGGTGAACTTCCTTCTCATCAGTGAGTCAATTGACACCATCATGCACTTTGCCGCTCAGACTCATGTGGATAATTCATTTGGAAATTCCTTTGAGTTCACAAAGAACAACATATATGGTACCCACGTTCTCCTTGAAGCATGCAAGGTTACTGGCCAGATCAAAAGATTTATTCATGTGAGTACTGATGAGGTGTACGGAGAAACTGATGAGGATGCTCTGGTTGGTAACCATGAGGCCTCACAGTTGCTTCCGACAAATCCATATGCAGCTACAAAAGCTGGTGCTGAAATGCTTGTGATGGCTTACGGAAAGTCTTATGGTCTTCCTGTGATTACAACTCGAGGCAACAATGTGTATGGGCTAAATCAATTTCCTGAGAAGCTCATCCCCAAATTTATTCTTTTGGCCATGAGAGGTTTGTCCCTTCCAATTCATGGTGATGGCTCTAATGTCAGGAGCTATCTATATTGTGAGGATGTTGCTGAAGCTTTTGAGGCAGTTCTTCATAAAGGAGAGGTTGGGCAAGTGTATAACATCGGTACTTTGAAGGAGAGGAGGGTGATTGATGTGGCCAGTGAAATATGCAAGCTATTTGGCTTGGACACCAAAAAATTCATCAGGTTTGTTGAGAACAGGCCCTTCAATGATCAGAGGTACTTCCTGGATAATCAGAAATTGAAGAAGTTGGGATGGTCAGAGAGCACATCATGGGAAGAGGGTTTGAAGAAAACAGTTGAATGGTACACCAACAATCCTGATTACTGGGGGGATGTTGCCGGTGCATTGCTCCCTCATCCGAAGATGCCGATGACGCCAGGAGTTGAAGAGAATAACTGGATTGAGGAAATAAAATCTCTTGCTTCCTCACCGGGCGAAGCTAAGGAACCTAGCACAATAACTCCTACAACCACTTCCAAGAGCACCAGCAGTGGCACTCAAAAAACCTCCTACAAGTTCTTGATATATGGCAAGACTGGATGGATTGGTGGTCTACTAGGAAAGATATGTGATAAGCAAGGCATACCTTATGAATATGGGAAGGGACGCCTGCAGGAGCGTTCTCAACTTTTGGAGGACATAACAAAAGTGAAGCCTACTCATGTTTTCAATGCTGCTGGTGTCACCGGAAGACCAAATGTGGACTGGTGTGAGACCCATAAACAAGATACTATCCGCACCAATGTTGTAGGCACCTTGAATCTTGCTGATGTCTGTCGTGAGAAGGGATTGCTCATGATCAATTATGCCACAGGTTGCATATTTGAGTACAATGCTGGACACCCTGAAGGATCTGGAATTGGTTTTAAAGAGGAAGACACACCCAACTTCATAGGTTCCTTCTATTCCAAAACTAAAGCTATAGTAAGTTCAAGTCTTTACTTTATGATATGTATCAATTCTCATTTTGCTTCTCCTACAAACTAACGCATATGTTGTAAAAAAAAATGCAGGTGGAGGAGTTATTGAAGGACTATGACAATGTCTGTACTCTTAGAGTCAGAATGCCCATATCATCAGACCTAAGCAATCCACGTAACTTCATCACAAAGATAGCTCGCTACGAGAAGGTAGTGAACATTCCCAATAGTATGACGATTTTAGATGAACTCTTGCCTATCTCTGTTGAGATGGCTAAGAGAGATTGTAGGGGCATATGGAACTTCACCAACCCTGGGGTTGTCAGCCACAACGAGATTCTGGAGATGTACAGGAAGTACATCAATCCAAACTTCAAGTGGAGCAATTTCACACTTGAAGAGCAGGCCAAGGTTATAGTTGCACAAAGAAGCAACAATGAAATGGATGCATCGAAGCTGAAGTCTGAGTTCCCTGAGCTACTATCCATTAAGGATGCTTTGATTAAGTATGTCTTTGAGCCGAACAAGAAGGTTGCTACTGACTGATGATGATCATACCACAAGTGGAGTTGGAAGTTACTTTGGTTGTCTATTATGACGCCGATAATAAGCTAATGTATTTCGGGTGGCAGTTATGGCCAAGTCTGTTGTGGTAAAGCAGACATACTTATTACTATTTTCTATTACACATAATATTTTCACTTGGCGAGTCATCATATGTACTACGTTGTGGTTGCTATGATTTGGTTATCAACAGGAATAAATATTTTAAGTTGATTTATGATTATCAGGTGCTATTCATGTATGGCGTGCATTTGCATTCTGTTTAGTTATTTATTTATGTTGTTGTTTTTTCGTATTTGAAGTTTGCATTGGCAGACTAATAAGTTATATGACAGTATATATTTTTGGTTCAGACACCCCCAGACTTTCCAAAATATGTAAATTCAGAAAGCCAAGGCAGTGCACCCTGATCAACCATGAGCCCCTATCGATTGTCATCGTGACATTTCATTTAGCATCACGCGCTGAAATCTATGCCCTGCCTCAAATTATTTTATGGTGCACGGTAAAACACGTTTCACGGACCTCAGTCGGCCCTTCAATGACCAGAGGTACTTTCTGGATGATCAGAAACTGAAGAAGTTGGGATGGTCAGAGAGCACATCAGGTGAAAAGAGTTTGAGGAAAACAATTCCTAATCAGGGAGATGTTGTCGGTGCACTGCTCCCCCATCCGAGGATGTTGATGACGCCTAGAGTTGAAGGGCATAACTGGACTGAGGAAATTAAATGCCTTGCTTATTCACTAGGTGAAGCTAAGTAATCAAACGCAACCACTTCTGAAACCACTTCGAAGACCACGATTAGTGCTACTCAAAGAACCACCTATAATTTCTTGAATAGGAATGAATGGATTGGGGGTCTACTGGGGAAGATATGTTCAGTTTTTTACATTCAGAAGAATAATCCTGTGACTTCAAAACTGATTCAAGATTTGTATGGAATACCTTTCTGAACAAAATGGAGCACAAGCTGACAGCTGTGGGTGCCTAATGAACTGGCCGGCGTCCATACAGCATAGCTGGTAGCTCCATCCCGATCCTGTGCTGATCTTCACATGAAACCTTTAGACAACAGCTGCTGGGCTAGAAACTGCCCTTGCGGCTCCTCCAAATGATTTTTGATATTCAGATACCTTTGTAGATTATTGATAGCCTCTGGGTGAACTTTTGAACCTTGTTCTTTCAAAGCTAGTATGAACTGCCGTGAGATCACATCTAGAATTTTCATGAACTGCGGTCCATATCTCTTGTGAAGTGCAAACCCAGCCATTTTGAGGAAAGCATTGAGGGCAAAAGCAGTGGCCGTGGTGGCTGGAAGAGTATTGAGGAACATCGCAAGCCATTTCCATCCCTCAGCTGCAACAACATTTACCAGATAAGCCTCGGTGCTCTCAAGTTTTCCATCTCCCTCCTGGTAGCCAATAAGCCTGAAGTAATCCGTGTTCCGTGCCTGTGCACTTAAAGCATGCATATGCTTTGGAACGGTGTACACGCAGACTTTGTGGAACTCGGCCAGAAGATAATCCATCGCATCCGGTACCTGATCAGTGACTAGCAGCATGACATGCCCACAAGCAAAGGCCAAATTTTCAAAGGTTTTGTCCTTTGTATTTCGACTCTTGACTATGGAGACCATCTTGTCTGCGAATATGTGACAAGCAAACGGGCGAGGACAATCTTGTCCATCTAAAGCTGTAATAAGCTCGCTGGCCCTGGCTTTGACACCGTCAGTAGTTGGCATAAGTTTACCAATAGACCTTCCAATTTGCCGGTCATATCGGTTGTACTCCTTGCTGAGGTAAATGTTTGGTGGCACTTGGTCATGTAACGCACGCCTCCGCGATTCCGCTTGTAATGCAGAACAATCAGCATAAACTTTGATCCCTGGTAGTAATTCTGATCTGATCTCAGTACTTGCTGCCATTGTTGCATACTGGAAAATTTGGCAAGATGGGGACACTCCTTCTGCCCTCGATTTAGCAGCTTGCTTTTGCACATCTTACCTTTTAGCAGCCTCGGATGCTGCTTTCTGTACTTCAGCTGCTAATTTTGCAGTAGCTGAATTCTGCCTGGCCTCTGCTTCTTGTTCCTGCTTTACTTCTTCTTCCTTCATGGAATTCTCCATTCTTCTAGCTTCTCAACACCTGCATCATCTCTGATTCTACGCTCCACAATCTGGGATCTCTGCTCATGATCACTTTGGACCATTGACAAGTGTCTATCGAGTTCCTGTGCAATTTTCCTCTGGAAATGGACATCTAGCGTTCTATCCAACTCTTTCCGTGACTCTGCGTATTCTCAAGTCGAACAGATGCAGAAATGGTTCTTTGGATTCCATTCTGGACGTCCAATGAAGATAGCTTCCTCCTGAATCTTGAGACGGTGTTCGCGTTCCAGCGCAAGCAGAACGCCCTTGTCATCTGGGCTCCTTCTCTCCATCAAGCGATATGGTGAACCGATAGCGTCCGATCCATCCCCTGATTCTTCAGAGCTCGACTCAAGATCATTACAGGAGAACCTCGCTCCGGTAGCCATGATAGCCCCGGCATCTTCATCGTCTTCCGGGTCGTCTTCCTCCTCAACCCGCATCACAAAGGCCTTCTCGCTCGCGCACTTGAGGGGTGTGGGTGGTGCGGCGGCCCAGCGGGTCCAGGTCGTCGGGCGGGGATCGAGCGTCCTGGGGCACCGCAGCTCCATGGGCACGAACGCCCTGACCGCCATTGAAGGCTCGGAACGCCTGCAGCTGCACGCCGCCGGCGACGGGCAGGACGGGTGTCCCGTTGGCGCCGGGACGCCCGCGCCTCCCTGCTATCGGCTAGGGTTAGGGGGAACGGAGAACCGAGGAACCGCTGGAGGGGCGGAGCGGGAGACCGGAATGGCGGTGGAGGGGATTATGGTCTGGAGTGGCGGCGGTGGCGAAGTCTCCAGCGACGGCGAATAGTCCGTGGCGGGTGGTCAGTCTCGTCGGAGGTGGCCGAGCAGAAACCGGATCGGATAGGCGGCGACGGTGGTCGGCGGGCACTCCGCGTCTGAAGCACTACGCTGAACAGCGCGCGTGCTTCAGACGCGTCTGAAGAAAAAGATTTTTTTTTTTCGAGTACCCGCAGGAGATCTGCGAGTTTTGTATTTAGATAGAAGAGGGGTGGGGCAAAGCCCAGTACACGGTGAGACCTACCATCCCCGGTGGCCACAGGCGGCCAGAGGATATGCATGGTTATCTAGCTATCTCCTAAAGTTCTACCTGTGATTCTACGATGGGCACGGCAAGCAATCCAGCTACGCTAAGAGGAGAGAATGTAAGCTAGCGTATGCGCTGCGGTCTCCGCCTTGCCGTGGAAGACACGCCCGTTTCTCTCGAGCCACAGAGAGCGAATGGTAAGCATAACCATGGAGTTTGCCTCCTTTAGCCTTGTGCCCCGCAGGTGGCTGACGGCCCCCGGCCACCAATCCGAGAGGCCCGTCGTTGGCGCAGGGAGGTGAAAATGTAGTTCTGCCTCGAGCCTTGCCCAGATGTGGCCCGCGTATGTGCAGAGTAAGGAGATGTGGTCGATGGATTCATCAGCAGCTCCACATAGAGGGCAGGTGACGTGCGAGGGCAGCCCGTGGCGTGTGAGGCGATCAACGGTCCAGCAGCGCCGTCGTAGGGCAAGCCAAGCATGGATCTTGAATGCCATAGGGGCAAACGAATTCCATATGTTCCCCGCTCCCGCCATCGCCGTGGTACCCTCATGCTGGATGTAGTAGGCCGATCGGGCGGAGAAACCACCATGGCTAGTCCACTTCCAACGGAAGGCGTCGTCCCCATGACCGGTTGGTGTTCCGGCCACCGCAGCCCATAGTTGGAGGAACTGGACTACGGCATCGACCGAAAGCTCACCCGAGATGTCCGTGACCCATGCGTTTAGGTGCAGGGCCTGCTGCACCGTTCTTCGTTTCTGGAACCTAGGCTTGACCATGGCGAGAAGGGCCGGCGCGATTGCCGCGACATTGAGTCCACCGATCCATGGGTCAAGCCAGAAGAGAACGGAGGCTCCATCTCCGACACAGATGGTGACCGAGGCATTGAAGAGGTTGGTGGCCGCAGGTGCAGATGTGAGGTCAAGCCCGGCCCAGGACCTATGGTGATCGGTTTTTTTGAGCCAGATCCACTTAGTCCGTAGCGCCGAGTTGAGCATAGCCAGGTTGTGGAACCCCAGGCCTCCCAGGTGTTTCGGTCTGCAGACAAGGTCCCAGGCAACGAGGCAGCGCCCGGCGCTGGAGTCACGGTCTCCCGCCCAGAAGAAATCCCGACGTAGTTTATCCACTGCCTGGAGGAACCATGGCTCCATGTCGAGCGCAAGCAGTTGATACACTACGGAGGCAGTCATGATCGCATGCACGTAGGCGACCCTGCCTTCCTTCGTGAGGAGCCTGGCCTTCCAATGGGGCAATTTGGCAGCGAGTTTGTCCAGAACAAGCTCCAGATCGCCTTTACGTAACCGTCCGATGGAGAGCGGCAACCCGAGATAGACGCAAGGAAACTGCATCAAAGGGCAGGCAATGTCCGGGGCAATGTTATCTACCATGGCGCTGGAGCAGCGGATGGGGGCGGCCGCACTCTTGGCAAGGTTGACGTGAAGCCCTGAGGCGCCACCAAAACAGCGTAGGATGGCGTGCACTGCTTGGAGATCACGGGGCTCCGGCCTTGCGAACACCACCAGATCGTCGGCGTAGAGCGAGATCCGGTGCTTGATCCCCGGTAGCCGCAGGCTTTCAAGGACGCCGAGCTGCTCCGCAAGGCGGAACATGCCCGCCAGAGCGTCCATGGCGATGACGAATAGGAGAGGAGACAGGGGGTCGCCCTGCCGGAGCCCCCGGGCATGACGGAAGGCATCGCCGGCATATCCGTTGACCAGCACCTTGGTAGATGCCGATCGGAGCAGGAGCAGGATCCACCTGATCCAACGGTTGCCGAAGCCACGCTGCCGAAGGACGCTGATCAAGAAGGGCCAGGAAACGCTGTCGAACGCCTTGGCAATGTCGAGCTTCATGAGCAGGGCCGGGATCTTATGACGATGCAGAGATGCCGCAGAATGCTGCACAAGAACGAAATTGTCTTGGATGCAACGACCTCTGATGAAGGCGCTTTGGCTTGGGTCGACGAGGTCGTGCATCATGGGTGCGAGCCGCATCGCAAGGATCTTGGCCAATAACTTGGCGAAGGAGTGAACCAGGCTGATGGGCCTGAAATCCTTCATCCCAGATGCCACCGCCTCGCCTTTGGGAACGAGCGTGAGGAACGCGTTGTTCAAGCCACCAAAAAACTTGTCGTTGCCGTGGTAGATCGCGTGGAGCGCCGCCAAAACATCGCCCTTAACGATGCTCCAGCAGCTCCTGAAGAAGTCCCAGGTGAAACCATCTGGTCCCGGGGACCTGTTGGCAGGCATGGCGCGAATCGCAGCCCAGGTTTCGTCCTCGGAAAACCGGGCCTCTAGGCCAGAGAGATCTGGCGTCGACAGGTGAAGGGCTTCCAGGTTGAGGTCATGGTCCCGTGGTTGTGCGGTGCCGAGGAGCTGGGCGAAATAGTCAGTGGCCACCTTCTCCTTGTCCGCTTGGTCTACAACCACCCGACCGTCGGAGATGAGCGTGGATATGTGGTTCTGCTTGCTCCTCTTGGAAGCATAGACACGAAAGAACTGGGCGTTAGCGTCGGTGTCGCATAGGCTAGCAACACGAGCTCGCTGCCGCGCAATGGTGCGCTCGAGGGATGCCAAGCCAAGCACGCGCCGCTTTAGCATCTGCCGTAGCCGCAGCTCATCATCAGAGAGGCGGCGCACATCTTGCGCAGCATCAAGCCGGAGGATGATTTCATGGGCGACGAGAAGCTGGTCCTTAATGCTTCCCACCTTAGACAGGCTCCACCGTCGCAGGTCACGGCTTAGGCACTGTAGCTTGTGGCTCAGCCGGAGAAGGGGATCAGCCGGCGCAGAAGGATCTGCCCACGAGATAGCCACGAGTTCATGAAAACCCTGCAACTTGGTCCAGAACCGTTCGAAGCGGAACCGACGTTTGCCGCGGACCACGGAGGCTGTGGAAAGGTGTATCGGACAGTGGTCGGAAAGAGAGGAGGACCGGGCCGTGAGGGCAGCGTTAGGGAATCGGTCGTCCCACTCAACCGAGGCGAACCATCTGTCAAGGCGCACAAGGGTTGGCTCCCTCCGTTCATTGCTCCACGTGTAGAGACGACCGAGCAGGTTGGCCTCCTTAAGCTCGAGGTCGTTGATGAAATCCCGGAACAAACTCAGCAGACGCCGATTGATGCGGCTGTTGTTTTTGTCGCGTGCATCAGCGATAAGGTTGAAATCACCGACAATGGCCCAGGCACCCGCGGTGGTGGCCCTTAATCCGCGCAGCTCGTCGAGGAAGGGGACCTTGAGCTCCAGGTCCGTCGGCCCGTAAACAGCCGTCAGCCACCAAGCTTCCCCACCGCGAGGTTCGAGGAGGACTGACACGGAGAAAGTATCGACTCGGGTGTTGAGCACCGCGACATCCGCCGTGCTCCAAGCCACCACGATCCCACCAGCTGTACCAAGCGCCGGCAAGTAAGCGAACCCGTCGAAGCGGGGTCCGAAAGTTTCCATAACGATGAACCGATCTACAGAGCTCAACTTGGACTCTGAGATACAGACTACCGAAGCCAGCGCCTCGTCAACTACACCCCTAACCACTAGCCTCCTAGCCGGGTTGTTAAGCCCTCTAGGGTTCCAAGCTAAGATATTGATGTTGCCCTCCATAGAAAAGGTCTACAAGCAACCACGGGCGCACGCAGCTAGGATGCTGGCGCAGGGACGACCGCAGCCTCGTCAGCGCAGTCCAGGCCGAACAGCGCGGCAATGGCGGCCACCTGCTCCGGGTCCAACGGGGATGCGAAGATCTTCGCGTACTCCCGAAGCTGGGTCGCGGAGAGGCGCTCCTCTTCCGTGCTGATACCCAACTTCTTCATTAGGATCACCTGTGCGCGCTTGACGGCGGAGGAAGGCTGGCCTTTGCGCAGGGCTGCGATACGCCGGCTCCGGCGCGCGGTTGGCTGGGCCACATGAAAGAGCTTGCGGCGCACGACGACAGGGTCGGGCAGAGGTAGCAGCGGCTCGTCGATCTTTCGGCGCAGGAGGTGGAGGAGAGCCGAAAGGTCTGCTCCAGCGCAGGCAGGCGCGTGCGATCCATCATCAACGGCGCTAGAGACCACAGGCACATGGACGTCCCCGCCATCCCCTGCATGCAGGTGGGGCACAGTAGCAGCGGGTGTGGCAAGATCCACATGCGCGACCACGTGGTCCTCGTCCAGGAGCGGGGTCGTGGCCTCGGGCGCGGGGCCGGACACGGAGCCCGGCGAAGATGCGTTCGGAGATGCCGCTGATGTCGCGAGAGCAGCAGCAGACGCCCTACGGTCCGCCAGGAAGGAGCTAGCAGCCTCCAAAGCCTCCTTGTTTCCTGCGAGAAAGGAGGAGCTTCCTTGGCTGGACGTGGCACGGTCCACGGGCGTAGGGCGGGAAGACCGCTGACCCTGACCGCTGACGCCTTGGGCGGGGCAAAAGGTTGACAGCGCGCGTCCTTCCAAGGGCGACAGGAGCAGCCGTGGCCCCTCTACAGACCACGCGTGAGATGTGGATTGGCCGGAGTGACCAGGAAGTCCTTCACGGGCATGCAGCCCATGCAGTGGCCCGCAGGAGCCAGCGTCAGCCCTCCCGACCAGCAGAGGCATGGCACTGCCCGCAGGACCCACCAGAGCTAGGGTTTCTGGGATCTCGGGCAGAGGCTCACTGGGTTGCGGCACCCAGCGCTCAACAGGGGCACCGGCGGTGACTGGCGGCGGCGCCGCACCGGTGAAGGTCGGAGCAGGCGCGGAGTCGACCTGCGGTGGTACGGTAGATGCGGGGCCGCGGCCGCGAGCACGACGCCTGCGAGGCGCCCGACGGCGGCGACGTCGTTTCCTACCTCCAGCAGGGCTATCGGAGCTCCCGTCCGCGCCATCAGACGTGCCGGCGTCGGCGTGATCGCCGCCATCGTCACCGCCAGAAGAAGACGCCTCGCCGATGAGCCAGCTGGAGACCCAGAACCTGATCTTGTACCAGAGAACCTTAGGGGTAAGGATTCTGGGCCGGCCATTGGCAACCTGAAGCCTAAGCCCCGAACCAGGCTCGGGCACCGCCAGCCAACGGATCGCCGGGATAGCCGTGACATCATGGGTCCAGGCCGAGAGCTTGAAGACGGACATGTCGGACCTGGTGGCAGTGGCGGGGTCGATGGCGTCCACGATGCCGCTACCCTCGAGCAGTTTGATGGCGGTGCGCTCCGCCCAAGCATGGGCAGGAATTCCACGAATCTGGATTTCCGCCAGGAACGGGACTTCCTTCAGATCAGCACCGGCCCGACGTGACCAGGGTGCGAGGTTAAGGGTGCACCTCGGCGACGCCACGGAGACGCGGCCAGCCGCAACGAGCCTGTGGCGGATCTCCATGGACGAGCAGAGGATGAGGAAGTCAGCAGGCTCAAACGCTCGGATGGAGAAGTCAGCGGAAGTCATGACGAGCTGCGCATGGATGGCGGCCGCCACTACGTCCAGGGAGAGGGCCGGCCTGGTGCCCGCGATGGTGACCATGACGGCACGGTCGAGATCTTCCTCCAGCTGGACCATGCCGTTGGAAGGCATGAGATAGCACAGGTCCGGCGCTTCCGGGGAGGGCGGCCTGGATGGCGCCGCGGAAGCCGCGGCAGCCGTGGCGGCCTCACCGAACGGGGCAAGGAACCCCACCGGCGCCGAGCCAGACGCACCAGACCCCGCAGAAACCACATCTCGCCAGGAGCGGTCAGAGCCGGCGCCTGAGGGAGGCGGGCCTCGACCAGAGCTCCTGGGCCCAGATGAGTTGGTGGCAGGGGGCGGCGCCTGGCGGCCGCCCGTCCGGGCCCCGTTAGACCCGCTCCGGGGAAGGGAACAGCTGCGGGACGTGTGTTCCGAGCCGCCGCAGCGCACGCAAATCGTGGCATTGAGGCATTGGGCGGCGATATGGCCTTCCTCGCCGCAGTTGTAGCAGCAGCCATGGAGTTGTGCAGGGATCCTGGAGGCGTTGGGCCCTGTCGGTCTCGACGAAGGGCGGATGAGCTGAGACCGCTGACGACGTCCAGCCCGAGCCGATGCACGGCGCGCGTTGCGGTTGCGCTGCGTCTGCCAAGGTGCTTCCTGGCGCGCGTCGCCGGCGGCAGCGGCACGGCTCGTGCCCGCGCCCACATCCCAGCCCCTCGACCCAAGGCCGAGGCCTGCCGGAGCGAAGATCTCCGAGCGAAGGGGAGGAGCTGGGGCGCGCGAGTTGACAGAGTCGGCGCTCAGATCCGAGTCGGAAAGCTCAACGTGGTTGGCCATGGGTGAAGGTAGCGGGAGGGTGGGTATGGGTGGCCCACGGCTCCGAGCGGAAGCCGCAGGGAGGCTGTGGACGCCGGTGCCGGAGTGGCGGCCGGCGGTGGGGGCGGAGGCTGCGCTCAGGCGCTCATGTACGGACCAAGAAAAAGATTTGACACACGTTTTTTTGTTCTTCTGTTGAACATGACACACGGTTGATGAGCTGCTAAATGTTAGCAGCAGAATCAAGACGGATTTATATCAAAAAAGACGGATTTATATCAAGATGCCGCTTCTAAACGAATTCTAGCCGCCGCCGCTTCAGCTCCTTCATAAATCGGTTTTCCCTCCTCCGGCCGACTTCGTCATCGTCGGGAGGAGTGAAAACGTGCTCTAAGCGTGAAGTTTTTGATAAAAATAGTGTTTTCAGTAGTCTATGTTCAGGTTTTGGTAGTCGTCTTCTTGTTGGTTTCCCCTCAATGAATATGGTATCGTCTGCAATAAGTGATCTTCAGCCATTCGTTCGATAACGAGATCTTCTTCCCGGCGATAATGGTGTTGTTGGAAGATTACCTTTCTCCCTGCAAAAAAGTAGAAGATTAAGATACACTCAAACAATACAACAAAAAAGACGGAAAACATGGGCAGCACCCAAGTCGTCCAAAAGAAAGAAGGAAAAAACAAGGATTGTTACAAAAAAGGACTCAGCCCGGGTTGAAAGGGATCCTTGCTCCTGCCATGTGCCATAGGGCCGCTTCATCTCAAATGCGAATAACAAGTGCATTCACTGTGAGCACCTGATGCTAAAAAAAATCGTCTGTTTCGCTCGTGCCAAGTTCCCGCGCAGTTAGCAATAGGAGGGATTTTGTGTCCTTTCTTTTATATGCCGACTTGTGGATATTTAAAGAAGATTGTCAATCTGCCACCGTTGAAACTTCGGCCCAAGAAGAGGGCATCAAGGTCGGAAACTTGGACCATGTTGCAACTGCCGGCCAATCCTTCTGTAGACCAATGACATTCCACAAGAAGGTGTCCAGGTGTTTCTAGATTCCTAATGCAAAATGTGCAAAATTGTTCCCCCATCCGCACCTAGCCACTTTGAATGTTGTTGGTGCTATTGGGACTTTGGGAGGCCAGTTGTGGGCCAATGTGAAACCCATAAAACAATATGCTATCCGCATCAATGTTGCATGCATGCTGGATCTTGTTGATGTCTATAAAGATTGCCCGTGGTTAATTATGCTACAAGTTACATATTTGGGTAGTATAATGTTGAACACCTTATAGGACACATGGAATTGGTTTTGAAGGGGAAGACACAGCCAACTTGTGGAGACGAGTGACAAGAACCGTAGGACGGCCACCTTCCACACGAGATAATTTTCCCTCGTGAGATGAGATTCTCATGCACCGTCTGAGCCAAAAGATTCTTGGTCGGCGCATCAAATTAGGATGCCATGGATGGAAGAGAATTGTCGATGTGTTTACAACAAAAATGGTTGTCATACCACATGACAATTAGCGTTAACCGGGTGCATCTCGGCAGGGAGGTGTGCATGTTTATATCAATAGAGATTACAATATTGATACGGTTGAGATTTCCCTTGATCCTCAAGTCAACTATACATGGAAATGTATCATGAAGATATCAACATATCACAATTACATTGGTTATACAACAACCACAAACGCACACGTCTAATGTACAAGTTGTTTAACAAATACGGAGTAAAGAGTATAGATAGTTATTTCTAAATTGTGTATAAGAAAATATCTACGCTCCTTCAGGAGCAAGAAAACCTTTAAAAATGAGATAATGAGCAGAATCACGAAAAGTTCATGCCGGCCGTAAAAGGAAGCAACTAATTTGGACCATGGATTAAAACACATAACGGATAACCGTCATGGTTTGTTAAATCCTTGAATTTGGAGGTTCAACGTGTGTACCTACAAAAAAGACGTTTTTGTACATATCATCGACCACAACTTGAATATGTCTGACTGTCACTGAGCAGGGCTTCCGTGTCTACTTTTGGCCTGTGTTTTCAGCCAAAATTTCAGAAGTGCCTAGTATGACGCCTGCTACAGCTAACTAATCCCACCGCCAATAGTTAGTTAAAGTGTGAATAGTCCGATTTGACCGTTCCAATCCGACTCTAAATTATTGATTGGAAAGTTTGTCACGTTTCGTAATCCATCACTTCGAACTCGACTTGCATACGCCTCACATCCCAATGTTCCTTGTAAACATTTTTCCAAACTATGATGGTCCTTTCATTCCGTAAATTTTTATGATTGTAATTCAAATTAAAACTAAAACCACAATAAAATTTATTAAATCTCGCAGGGACTAGGATATTTTGCGGAGCTCGTGATAATCTTCTTGCATGTTTCTACTAAAGAAACTGGAGAAGTTATTTTGAGCTGATATATATAGCATTGGCTTTCCACCACATCACGTGTTCTCCCCAAAGAGGTGATAAACTCAATGCAAGAATCTTTGATGGAGATTCAATTATGTCGATCGGCCAAAAGCTAGCCAGTGTAGTTGCGACGGAGTTGGTGTCAAGCCCCTTGGCCCTTGCAAAGGATGCTTTGGCACATGAGCTTGAGCCTTTCTATGGCATGCCGCTCCGCCTCCGTACTCATGAGGATAATCATCCACGGGAGATAGGGAATCGGTGTAGACAAAATGCAGGAGATCGAGCTCAGGGTATTGTGGTGCGCTCGTTGCGTTGCGTCGCTCGCTCACAGAAAAACCTTCATGTATGTACGTACGTATTTTTCTTTTTGGAAAATCAGTACGGGCACCGTTTAGGTATACGGTGCAGCATGCCAGCATATACTTGTTGAATGGGGAAAATGAGAAATTAATGGGCCTAATCGTCCCACGGGGTAGCGAAAATGGGCCTTGCTGTCTGTCACGAACCATAGAACTCGGGATCCAAAAGAGAACTTGAGAAGGCCTGTACGTGTCGACCGGATGAATAAGGGCATCTCCAGCGGCGCGATCCAAACGGACGCTGAGCAACTGTTTGTGTCCGCCGAGACCGGAAATGCGTCTGGCACCATCTCTAGCGGGGCGACGCAAAGTGATCGGGCCATTCGCGGAGACGCAAACCTGGCCCAAATATGCGCCTCGGATGCGTCTCTGGTGGACGCTCGGCGGACGCGGAAAGTGTCCGCTCGCGTCTGGCGGACGTTTTGTCTGGCCCACCAGGCAGTGACGCGGCGTCGATGCGTCTTCTCCGCCAGTATGCGACACCGAGGCGTCGCTTCGGCAGTCTGCAGCCTCGTAAATGGAGATGCCTCGCGTGCCGCGCGGCCGTCGCCTACCTCTGCGCACGTAGTAATGGCGATGCCAAGCGTGCCGCGGCCGTCGCCCTGCCTCTGACCTATATAAACAGGGGCGAGAGCATCTCATCTCCTCCCCACTAAACTCTAGCCGCCGCTGCCATAGCATCGGCCTCCAGCAGATCCACCATGAGCAGCGGCGGACTCAGCCAGGCTGTCGCGCCTCCACCTCCCCCGGCCTCGAGCTCCGACGAGGAGTTCGACTCGGAAGACAACACCGACCTCCTCCACCCGGTGAGGGACGCGGCGGCCCTGGCTGCAGCGGAGAAGGAAGCACAGAAGGAGCTGGCAGCCCATGCGGCGATCGACGCCGAGGCCGGAGCAGCGCGCGGTCGGCGGCCGCCGGCGCGGCAGAGGACTCCGAATCGGAGATATCTTGGTCCTCCGATGACCCTGATGCGCCTACGCCGGAGAAGTGGGCGGCGGAGCAGAGGGCCATCGTCGAGTCTTTCGAGACGCTCAAGGACGATGCCGCGAGCGCGAGGCTGGAGCAGAGCTTGCAAGAGGACGCGGCGGCACACTGAGCCATAGCGGCCACGCGGGAGGCGACGGAGCGACGCAACGACGGTACCTGCCTTGAGGAAGCAAGTAGTCTAGGCCTATAGATCTACTTTGTATAGTTTGTATGCATTTATATGTACTACTTTGGAAGTTTTTAACTATATTGCAATTTAAAAAATGGGTCGCCCCGGTGGGAGCACACCCAGACACAAACGGACGAGCGGACAAAATATATCCGCGAGGCGCGCAAACAGACGCTCGCGGTCACTTTTGGGCGTCCGAAATGCGTCACGCCGCTGGAGATGCCCTAAGTCGTAACTGCTGCTGTAGTGGTCGCTACGGTTGTCGTCCAAACCATGCGTGCATCCAACACAAACTTTTCCCTCAAAAAATACTTTTTCATTAAGTCATCCTACGGCCGATGGTTATCATAAGATGGCGACAATGTCTCTGTGGGCCCAGCCAGTCAGTGACCGAGCCAGAATTTGAAGCCTTTGTTATTATTTTAAATTTTTGATATTAAATAAATATATTGTCACCTATTTTAAATATTTTTTGCATGATTTATACCAGCATATAATGGATTTGCCAAAATCTTGCGTGGTCAATTGACCACACAGGTCTTAACTTGGGTCCACCATTGGGCCCAGTGACTTCCGTTTGGTATCGTCCGGCCCATCCATCGAAATAAAAATCATCTAGAGTAGACTTTTTTTATTTACGATCAATACAATAGATATTTATAGAAGTAAATAGTATATGGTAGAGAATTAAATCAAGGTTTAAAATAGCGTGTTAAAAGAAATAGTGGCGTCGTCCTCCAAATGCTAGCGTTGTATCGTGCTAATAGCGTGTTATATTTCAAATAGCGTTTTAAAAAAGAAGTAGCAGATAAAGTCTAAAAATAAAGGATTTAAGTCCAAAAGTGACAGATTCATACATACATAACCACATAGGAATCAACAGATTGACGTTCATCACCACAACAAACGAATGGAAATTTCTTCTTTTCTTAACGTGGAAAACTCAAACTTTTGTATCAACAGGATGTCAAAAATAGCGAGCTAACGACGTGATGTTTTAGCGCGATATAACATATTATTTCGTAAATAGCGTCATAGCATTCAAAATTACTAGAATTTAGCGTGAACTATCAAAATATGCTATAGCGCGCTACTACCGAAGAAATAGCGTGATATTTTAAATCTTAATTATAATTAAAAGATTCATAAGTTGTTTTCATATGTAATAAAATAAAGTCTAGAAGAAAAAGGAAATCTTTGAGATCTTCAAACTCTTTCTTCTTTCAAGACACAATCTTATATTATGGAGTCAACCAAAAAAAAATAGCATAGATAATAAACCATATACCGATGAAGGTTATCTCATAATTTTAATTTGAGCCACAGTGCCAAGACTATATGCACATGTGCGACCATTAATATAATCAACCAACATCAACAAGAGTAACCACCCTAATATTCTAGGGAAAAATAACCAAGCAGCCTGATCGACATCACTAGGGAGCCGAGAATATGAATCACCATTATCGAGAACACAACAGTTATGACAAATATTGCAAGGACAATACTTCTCGGGACAATAATGAAAAAAATCTAAAACTTATCCGACGAAGCAAGATCTGAAGGTCCATACCCAGAGAATCTTAATCATCCACCGCCACTATTGATGAGGAAGGAGATCTATTGCGTCGAACGAAATGACGAAGATCGCTTATTGTAGATATTGCCATCTCCATGGACAAAAAAGCTAAAAAGAAGTCGGCTACAAAATCCCTAACCTAACCTACTGAAAACACTATTTTTTATTAAAAACTTCACGTATAAGTCGGGTTCCCCACCACTTCTGATACCGGTGAGGCCTGCCTGGAGAGGGAAAAGTTAACAATGGAGGAGACGGAGGTAGAGGCCGCAAGAGGTTGCGGCAATGGTTGGGTTGCTTTCACCTCTAGAGCCGCTAGCTACTGGATATGTTGCCTCCGTTATCATCTCGAAGTGATCAACAGTTTGGATGAGAGTTATCAAGTTGGGCGAAATGCCTCCAAATTGTTTTATGTATGTAGTACTACTATTAATTTCAAATTAATTGACTCACATTTTTCTAAACATGTATGCATCTACTCGCTAAAAATGTCTAGACTTTTTTGTGTCTAGATAGAGCTAAGTAAATTAACTTCAAACAGATGGAGTATTTATTTATTTGAGATGTACTGTAGGTCGCCCATTACTAAAGCATGTCATCCGACGCTCATACACGCTTGTTTTTTTTAGACACTGAGATCGAAGGCGGGCAGGCAGGCAGCACCCACACTATTTCAAACAGACATCACGGGCAAAACTGTGTGTACTCGATCGCTAATCCGAGGTGCCGTGGTTTTCAGTCCGCGAGGTGTTACTTTGAAGTTTGAATCCGAAAGGATTGATGCTGAACTGTGTACTTTGACCATAAAATATCTTTTCTTATGGAATACTATAAGCGAGATCGTGCAAGCAATCAGAGAGCAACAAACTGATCGATCAGACGAAACGATTATTGACCCATCGGGACCGTTCAATGATGTCAAAGGGGCTCATCTGATCTGTCCATGTGACTGCATCGACCGTCTGGTACCATACCATGCGAACCTTCCTTTTTTTTGATATAAAGATGAGAACCTTCCTGCTAGCTAGGATGAATTATTTTCCCTCCGATATCTTATTATTAAATAGGAGGCATAAGTGAGTGTGATCTAGCTCGATCTAGCTGCAGGATTGTAACATGGCATGTTCGTCTACAGGGCTGTACATATACATACATTGATACATAGATGTCGATGTCGGCGACAACAGTAGCATACTATCATGCAATATATTGCAGGAGCTAGCTAGGGTCGATCTGTCAGCCCGTCCTAGTACGTGCGTACGAGTGACCCGTTGAGATCTGAATTGAAACGACGAACGAGTATATGTTAATCAAAGGGCGATGTAGTTAATTATACTTGGTACCGTTGCACGATCACCGACCTGTAAAATAAGATCCACCGTACGTGTGGTGTGGACCGTGCCACTCAGCTGGCACAGTCGTACTCGTATTGATACATTTTTTGTTCGAGCTGTACTGCAAGTTGTTTGGACATTACATTTGATCTTTGTTAGACGTGTGAGAAATAATAAGTTGACATTAGAAGGCATCATATTTAAGCATAAGAGATCGTGCAAGCATATACATAGGTGTGAGAAGCTTTACTCGAAGCTGATAAATGTCGAGGAGGAAATAGTCGTTTCCAAGTCAAACCGAGAAAATGTCGCGCTCTACACATTGACACTTTATTCAGCTATAGTTTCTTGATAAAAAAAATTGTTTTTTCGATTTTCCGTCACTGTGGGTGTATCTAGTATTGTCGTAAAAGTCAATCTAAAATGATTTATATTGACTCGAGTAGAGTAGAGGATCTCAATCATGTCACGCCATTTAGACCTTCTTTTTACCATAGTATGAATACCATTGGAGGAAACCTCCTCATCATCTACGCCCTCCCCTCGGATTCCTCTCTTGTTGCCGCTATCGGGAATTGATGTCGAGCAAAGCCTATGGGGTCGACGGTGATGGCGGGGCTTTAGGAGGTTCTGGTACGATATTTAGGCAACATCATGCAATGTTGTTGGGGAGCACCCGGCTTAGAGGCGGTGAACTGTGATTCAATGGTGACGATGTGGCGTGATGGAGGTGGTATCTGGCAGCATAGGGGTATGGTTGCGTGGAATAGGGTTCTCCGGCTTCGGATGTGAGGATGTTGATGGGAAATTGGTAGCATCATTGAGATGCAACCTATCAAAGGATGATTGGTGCGACCTTGTGTATTTGATCTCTTTGGCATGGCTTTTTTGTGTCTGTGTCTTAAGTTTTTGTTTGCTAGTTTCCTCTAGATTATTTGGTCATGTGCATACCCTTTAGTCTTGATTGTCTTTTTATGTTGTTGCATGGACCAAATGCACTAATAAGTTATCACCCTAATATTCGAAAAATAAGATAACACTCACCATCCCAAAAAGTTCTAGGTAGCTAGGTATTTTGTATCGTGTGAACCAGAATATAGTTAGTGGCGCACCCAAGATATTCATCACGCCTAGACGTATTGTAAGCTCAAACAAATTTTCATCAAAATATTTATCAAATTTTCATTAAAATAGGTTGCACGGCCGTCCAGAAGACTGAGCGCCTGCCCAGGCTTAAGGATGGTTGGGTCCATCTATGAACATAGTCCCTGGCTCCCTGCCTCCATGGTGGACATAGCACCCCTAGGACCCGAGCGCCTGCCCAGGCTAACCGACGATGCAACTCTTGTATTTTGTGATTTTATTGTAGTGATTTAGTCCGAAAATTGTCAGCTTAAACTGATTTGTCCAGGTTTTCGAATTTTCAGGTTGCACCACTGCCTCCTTGTATTCCGAGCTAGGACGAGCTCCTGTTTTTTTCACTGCAATGCGAGAGCGCAAAATGGTTCACATCCAAATGACGGCACGTACGTTCAGATACCCCATCTACTTGTCAGAGGAGCACATAGCTGAGAGCCTGAGACAAATCGTCCCGTCTGAAATCTGAAATACGCTCGTCCTTATCTCGGCTCCCATAAACGTTGTCAGATATATGTGGAAAAAGGAGATATCGCGTATATTTGTAGGGCACACGGGCAAATGATTGCTAGCGAGGGAGGGGCCATGCCGTATAACGCTAAAAGCGCAGCTGGCCGGTGCAAGCGTGTATGCAAGAGACGAGGCCGTTGGATCAGAGGCGACAAGGACACGGCATACGGCCATCCTCATGGACCACGCAGATGCATGCATGCCCCACGGCCATGACTATGAACACGAACAACCTTGGACCCCTCCGGTTAGCTAATAGTCACCACTTTTGAGAGGGAGAAAGATGTTCCCTTCACGGTCATCTCCACCGCTCCGACGCAAACACACTACGAATGTTAATTTGGTTCACGCCGAACAGAAGGTTCGACACAAACGGCCCGACGATTAAGGCAGCAAATACGTCGGTGTTGTCTTCCCTCGCCCAACAATACCCCCCCCACCCCCCACCCCCACCCCACCGCCATTGCCACTTTCGCTCCCTTAAAACCTCCCTCGAGACGACCATGGGCAAGGGAGCTGGCCGTGGAGGAAACCAAAGAACGACCATCAAGTCGGGTCGTCAGCGAAGCCGAAGAAGCACAACTCGCGTCCCCATCCACGTGGGTGTGGTGTGGGCGTTGTACAATAACATGACCAGCTATGAGGGGCGGGACAACGTCTTCCTCCTCGGCAGCTAGCACCTCAACGCGGAAAGGTCGGGCACGACGCGAGGAGATCACACATCAGCGGGCCCTTCCACCTCTGGATCTCGGACACGTTTAGCAAGGTCGAGGGGGAATCCCGGCGCCACTCTAGATTCCTCGGCGACGACGAGTTTGATTACGACCCTCCGCCAACAGTGCACGTGAAGGTGGAGGCCAATGAGGAGTTGTCGGTGGCCGAGAAGGACAACACGAAGGACTACCTAGGCTACCTCACTTATTTGGCGGAGAAGGCCAAGGAAGAGGGCATGGAGAACCAGCTTCCCGTCACGCTTGAGGGGTTGGACGAGGAAGAGGCCCTTGGGCTTGCCATGAAAGCCTTCGATTTGCAGGGGACGTCGAGCACAGAGGCGTCATGCTACTTCCCATATGCCAAAAGGGATAGACAAGAAGGATTCGCTCAGGCTCGCCATGGAGGCCACGCATGCACCCCCCCCCCCCCCCAGCAAAAGAGTGGCCCGTGTGTGCTCCGGCTGCTCCTCGCCGGTTCGCTCAGGCGGCGCCGACACCCAATTGGTCGTGGTATATGCTGGTGATTGTGGACCAAACCGTGGAGGATGACGATGAGAAATATACTAGGGTTTCAGCCCTTTTTCATTTCTATGTCTTTTTACATTTCTATTATGTAAATAAAATTAGCTAGCAAAAGTTTAATCGAAAAAGTTATGTTGGGTGATGCCTGCAAGACCACAAGATCCTTAGAGCATAAATTCGTGAAACATTTCTCCCATATTTTACGGCGGCGGTCAGCATTCTGCGGGATGCTCTCGAACCATACGAGCCCACGGTGCGTAGGCCGCCTGCGATGATAGCAGATGTAGCCGCGCTTTGGCGTGCCTGACCTAGTCATTGGCCCGCACCCGGAGCACGGAGACGTCAAATGTCATCGTTGACGTTGCCGCCAAACCTTTCCGCGACAGGACGATATTCGTTACAATATCAAAACCTTTTTTCCAAGCAAATTGTGGTAGGCTAGATATGAAATCCAACACAAATGAAAGAAAGCTGAAACAAGAACGATAAGAAGAAGAAAAAGTAAACTAAGATTCGAACACAAGAATCGCTGATCTCCGTGCAGTTTTATCTAGATCCAAAACTTCAGGTACAAGGACAAGAGGAGGCTATTCGTTAACGGTGAAAAAATATGTCGGCTGATTTTTGTGTCCATAATCCGACTTAAACGGACTAAAATAGACATAATTGATGTCTGAAATGCATTAGCTGGCTGGAGACTGGAGTTGCCATCCAGTGCCATGAAGAACAGGTAGGCCGAAAACCGTGCATTCTGCGGAAATCAAGTACGTACGAAACCAACAACAGGAACTAATAAATCCCTGCAGCTGGCTAGCACGTTGGTTAGCAGCAGGGCGAGAAAGGCCCCGGCACATCACGTGGTTTGCTTTACTTTATGCGCTTAATCAACCCCTAACTACTACTCTGATTTGAAGTAACGCCGTTGATTGCGAGCTCGATCGGCCATGATCTCCGAGACAGAGAGACCTACTGCTGCTAGCCGTCTTGATGGCAGCACATGGCCACTGCTTGCGGCAGGAAGATGCCATCGCCATCTTTTGTTTTCAGAGTTTTAAATTTTTGGGGGACAGCCGTGATCGTGATGGCCTGGTGCTCTGTATTATTATTATCGCGCGCGCCCTCCACTCGTTGTCGATATCGGGTTTTGCGCCACGCATGGTCAAACCTCTCGTAAACTAACGATTTCCTGTTATACAAATGCAGTAGGTTTAGCTTTCGTCAGTGCTAGTAGCCCTGGGGCTCCCCCAGGGTCACTTGACCCCGCATTCTTTTTAAAATACAGATCCTATTCCATAGATTAGTTTGAAAAAGATCTAATTTTTTGGCCTCTTTGGTTCCCATTATGCTAGGGGCGTCTCGAATGAAAGGGAACCTATAGAAGAGCATCTCAAATCTCCGGCCCTAGGAACGCCAGACCAAAACAAATTGCCCACTCTGCCTCCAAAGCCCGCAAATATCGTTTTTCCATCTAGCTGCTTGCGTGGGCGTCGGATGAAGCTGAAAACAGCGTGTGCCAACGTTATCCGCGGCATAGAGAAAATTAACACCAATTTTGTCCCTCCACCGTTCTACCCTACTAGATTGTCGTCTGCACCACAACTCCTATCCGCATACGCCATTTCCCAGTGTTGAAAAGGGGCGGGTCCCGTCCTTGCGGTGGTGAGGCTCGCCAACTCCATCTCGGGATGCGCAGCTCTTCCGTTGGGGACCGTGTGGGCGGCGGTTGCGATGTGGCGGTGGTGCCACGCGCGATGCTGCTAGGCCACCGGCGGCCGCGGTTTTGGACCGCTAGGGTTCGGCTAGATCTGGGCCTGTCATGGATCCCGTCGTGGTCACGACGAGGTGGGCGCTCTCGCCGGGGTCACCGGGGTGGTGCCCTGATCGCCGTTGCTGCAAGGTTTCAGGGTGGCGACGACATCCAGATCTGGGCTCGCGGGCCTAGAATTGGGTGGGGCGGGCCCGATGGTTCCTACTGCCCCTCTATCCTTGTTCATGTCCGTTTCGTGCTGGTTGTAGTCGAACGGCAGCGATGGTCGGACGTGGGTGGTGTGCGGGATGGTGAAGAAGAGGAGGTGGGGTTCGAAGGTGGAGGAGGAGGGCCGACCGCTGATGGTCCGCAACAGCCGCTAACCGTTGGCGCGAGCGGCATCACGTCTGTCCTGGGCGAGTCCGAGACAACTACTAGCTAGGGGGTCTGGATCCATCAGAAGAGCGGAGATGGGGGGCGACGGTGGTGGCGGCGTTGGAGGTGGAGGACGGCGGGGTGGCGGCGCGCGGCTGTCCATCGCACGCGCATGCGTGAGCAGGGGATTTGGGAATCGCGTTGAAAGGACGAGATGTCGCCTAGAGGGGGTGAGTAGGCGTTTAAAAACTCTTGTGGATTTGGCTTGTAAGAATGCGGAATTAAACTAACGTTTAGTTTACAAGCACAACTCCTAAATATGCTAGGCTCAACTAAGTGCAACAATAAATACTAGAGCTAAGCAAGATAGGCACAAGATATATGAAGCACAAGTGATAGCAAGATATATGTACTTCAAGCACGATGGCTATCACAAGGAAAGTAAGCTCGGATATAGAAATAACCGAGGCACGCGGAGACGAGGATGTATTCCCGTGTTCTCTTCCTTTGCAAGAAGGTACGTCACATTTGGAGGAGTGGAGGTCTCACGAAGGATTACCCAACGCCACGAAGGCTCACCCTATTCTCCGAGCCACACCCACGAAGGATAATGACCATTTTCTTATGGTTAGCTTTTCCTCCACTCCGGAGATGGCAAGCTCCACAACCACTTCACAAGCTCCACGAAGGAGAAGCTCGGGCCTCTTCACAATCTTCCTTGAAGAGATCACCGGAGCACCAACCGCCAAGCCAACTAGGAGGTCTCCCTCCAAGAGTAACAAGCTCACGGTCTCTCACTCGAACTAATCGTGGTGGAGAGCTCAACACTATGCAATGATGCAAAGCAAGAATACTAGAGGTGTTCAAATCCTTCACACTCAAATCCCACCAAAGCAACAAATGCTAGGATGAGATTATAGAGGAAGAACAAAGATAAAATCAACAAATGACTCCAAGATCTAGATCTAAAAAGTTCCCCTCACTTAGAGGAGAGATGGATTGGTGGGGATTGTAGATCTAGATCTCCTCTCTTAGATCCCTCAAGAATGAGCAAGAATCATGGGGGTAATCAAGAGATAGGGCAAGTTCTTCAAAGTCAACAATGGAGGAGAGAGAGAGTGGAAGAACTTGTTCAGCCCAAGGTGGAAGAAGGGCTATTTATAGCCCAAGCCGAAAAATAACCGTTGGGAATGTCCAGCTCAGCGAAACTTCGAGGAGCCCGGTCAACCGGGCGTGGGGCCGGGCCATCCGGTGCAGGACCCGGTCAGACCGGGCCACAGACCGGACCAGCCGGTCCGAACCGGACCTGGCGTCGGGTCGTGACCGGGGCGGGTCTTTGTCGCGCAGAACCTGCGCCGCGGAGGCCGGTCCACCGCCCGGTCAGACCGGACGAGGGGCCGGACCCGGCCGGTCCAAATCGGATCTGAGGCCGGACCAGCACCGGGCGAAGCTGGAAACCTTACTGGATAGTGCCCGGTTGGCACCAGTCCAGGGGCCGGTTTAAACCCGAGCCATCCGGTGTGACGGCCGGTCACGCCGGCCGAGAAACCGGGCCAGCATGAAAACATGTTATACAAAAACTGTGATAACTTTTGTGTCCGGACCCCGATTGACATGAAACTAATTTTGTTGGAAAGATAACGACGAATAGAACCCCAACAAAAAACAGCTCACAGGATATTTTTAGATGTTTTTAGAGAGGGAGTCTCCCACCGTCAAGAAACGATGAAGACGTCCAAACTCGAAAACGCAATAGAAGATGCATGCTGATTCCGTTTTCGATGAACTTGGGCTTGTTGTAAATCTAGCAACAAGCTCAAGAACCTCTCACAGAGAAACACCAAGAAGCAATAGGGATATGCAAAGTATGCAAAGGATTGAGCTCCCTAAGACGATGTGATCAAGTTACTCAACCGAAAGCCCCTCTTGATAGTGCGGCTATCTATCCTATAATCCGGTCTCCCATCAACCACCTTGAGACCGGTAAAAGGAAAACCTATCAAGGCCACACCTTTGCCTTGCGCATCCCGCTTGATCGTGATGATAACTCTTCAAGCTCCACTCAAGCCTGAGTGCCTCACTTGATCATTGTTGCTTCGTGAAGGCTCTCAAATGCTCCCCCATACACCATGATGGGAAAGCTCCATTGATGCACATCTTCACATGTCCATTATCACTAAATGGACGGCAAGCTTCAAGCATATGATACTTTTGAGATGCTGATGTCTACGGGTGCTTCTATTCTTGTAGACAGTGTTGGGCCTCCAAGAGCAGAGGTTTGTAGAACAGCAGCAAGTTTCCCTTAAGTGGATCACCCAAGGTTTACCGAACTCAGGGAGGAAGAGGTCAAAGATATCCCTCTCAAGCAACCACCGCAATCACGATACAAGAAGTCTCTTGTGTCCCCAACACACCTAATACACTTGTCGGATGTATAGGTGCACTAGTTCGGCGAAGAGATAGTGAAATACAAGTGGTATGAATGAATATGAGCGAGTAGTAACGACGCCGGAAAAGTGCTTGTCGGCGTGCGCTTGATGGTAGTAATATTACGAGAAGTAAACAAGCGGTAAAACAATAAACAAGCGATGATTGCGGTATTTGGAAACAAGGCCTAGGGATCATACTTTCACTAGTGGACACTCTCAACATTGATCACATAATAAATAAGTTCTCTTCCTTTGTGCTACATATACTCTTGTTTGATAATGAACACCATTCGTTGTGTAGGGCTACAAGAGCACCTCAATGCCGGAGTTAACAAGCTCCACAACATTCGGCATTCATATTTAAGTAACCTTTAGAGCATAATAGATCTTTGCAATTAAACCGAGTACTAACATAGCATTCACACTGTCACCTTTACACTATGAAGGGGGAATAAATCACATCAATACTATCATAGTAATAATTAACTCCATAACCTACAAGAGATTATGATCATAACCTACGCCAAGTACTACACGATGCACACACTCGTCACCATTACACCGTGAAGGAGGAATAGACTACTTTAATAACATCACAAGAGTAGCACATAGACTAATAGCGATACAAAGCTCATCATATGGATCTCAATCATGCAAAGCAATTCATGAGATCATTGTATTGGGGTACAGAGAGAGAGATTAACCACATAGCTACCGGTACAGCCCTTAGCCTCGATGGAGAACTACTCCCTCCTCATGGGAGACAACATCGTTGATGAAGATGGCGGTGGTGTCGATGGAGAAACCTTCCGGGGGCACTTCCCCGTCCCGGCGGCGTGCCGGAACAGAGACTCCTGTCCCCCAGATCTTGGCTTCACGATGGCGGCGGCTCTGGAAGGTTTCTCGTACCGTGGCTTTTTCCGTCTCGAGGTTTTAGGTCGAGGAGGCTTAAATAGGCAAAGAGGCGGAGTCGGAGGGCTGACGAGGCGGTGACACAACAGGGGGGCCCAAGCCCTGGCCGCGCCAGCCTGGCGTCTGGTGGCCCTGTGGCCCCCCTCTGGTTCCTCTCGGGTGTTCTGGAAGCTTCGTGGAAAAATAGGATGCTGGGCATTGATTTCGTCCGATTCTGAGAATATTTCCTTACTAGGATTTCTGAAACCAAAAACAGCAGAAAACGAGAACCGGCACTTCGGCATCTCGTCAATAGGTTAGTTCCGGAAAATGCATAAAAACGATATAAAGTGTGAACAAAACATGTAGGTATTGTCATAAAACAAGCATGGAACATAAGAAATTATAGATACGTTTGAGACGTATCAAGCATTCCCAAGCTTAGTTCCTACTCGCCCTCGAGTAGGTAAACGATAACAATGATAATTTCTTAAGTGACATGCTACCAACATAATCTTGATCAACATTATTGTAAAGCATATGAGATGAATGCAGCGATTCGAAGCAATAGTAAAGACAATGAGTAAACAACTGAACCATATAACAAAGACTTTTCATGAATAGTACTTTCAAGACAAGCATCAATAAGTCTTGCATAAGAGTTAACTCATAAAGCAATAGATTCAAAGTAAAGGCATTGAAACAACACAAAGGAAGATTAAGTTTCAGCGGTTGCTTTCAACTTGTAACATGTATATCTCATGGATAGTTGTCAATGCAAAGCAATATAACAAGTGCAATAAGCAAGCATGTAAGAATCAATGCACAGTTAACACAAGTGTTTGCTTCTAAGATAGAGAGAAATGGGTAAACTGACTCAACATAAAAGTAGAAGAATGACCCTTCGCAGAGGGAAGCATGGATTACTATATTTGTGCTAGAGCTTTTCATTTTGAAAACTTAGAAACAATTTTGTCAACGGTAGTAATAAATCATATGTGTTATGTATAAGACATCCTATAAGTTGCAAGCCTCATGCATAGAATACTAATAGTGCCCGCACCTTGTCCTAATTAGCTTGGATTAACATGGATTATTATTGCATACATATGTTTCAACCAAGTGTCACAAAGGGGTACCTCTATGCCGCCTGTACAGAGGTCTAAGGAGAAAGTTCGCATTGGATTTCTCGCTTTTGATTATTCTCAACTTAGACATCCATACCGGGACAACATAGACAACAAATAATGGACTCCTCTTTTAATGCTTAAGCATTCAACAACGGATAATATTCTCATAAGAGATTGAGGATTTTGTGTCCAAACTGAAACTTCCACCATGATTCATGGCTTTAGTTTGCGGCCCAATGTTCTTCTCTAACAATATGCATACTCAAACCATTTGATCATGAAAATCGCCCTTACTTCAGACAAGACGAACATGCATAGCAACTCACATGATATTCAACAAAGGTGTAATAGTTGATGGCGTCCCCAGAAACATGGTTACCGCTCAACAAGCAACCTATTAAGAAATAAGATACATAAGTACATATTCTTCACCACAATAGTTTTTAAGGCTATTTTCCCATGAGCTATGTATTGTAAAGACAAAGAATAGGATTTTAAAGGTAGCACTCAAGTAATTTACTTTGGAATGGCAGAGAAATACCATGTGGTAGGTAGGTATGGTGGACACAAATGACATATTTTTTTTTTTGCTCAAGGATTTGGATGCACGAGAAGAATTCCTCTCAATACAAGGCTAGGCTAGCAAGGTTGTTTGAAGCAAACTCAAGTATAAAACGGTGCAGCAAGACTCACATATGAACATATTGTAAGCATTATAAGACTTTACATCGTCTTCCTTGTTGTTCAAACACGTTAACCGTGAAAATATCTAGACTCTAGAGAACAATCATGCAAACCAAATTTTAACAAGCTCTATGTAGTTCTTAATTAATGGGTACAAAGTACATGATGCAAGAGCTTAAACATGATCTATATGAGCACAACAATTGCCAAGTATCAAATTATTCAAGACATTATACCAATTACCACATGCATCATTTTCTGTTTCCAACCATATAACAATGAACGAAGCAGTTTCAACCTTCGCCATGAACATTAAAAGTAGAACTAAGAACACATGTGTTCATACGAACCAGCGGAGCGTGTCTCTCTCCCACACAAGGATGAACTTATTCAAACAAAACAAAAACAAACAGACGCTCCAAGTAAAGTACATAAGATGTGACCGAATAAAAATATAGTTTCAAGAGAAGAAACTTGATAAATTGTTGATGAAGAAGGGGATGCCTTGGACATCCCCAAGCTTAGACGCTTGGGTCTTCTTGAAATATGCAGGGATGAACCACGGGGGCATCCCCAAGCTTACACTTTTCACTCTTCTTGATCATAGTATATCATCCTCCTCTCTTGACCCTTGAAAACTTCCTCCACACCAAACTCGAAACAAACTCATTAGAGGGTTAGTGCATAATCAAAAATTCACATGTTCAGAGGTGACACAATCATTCTTAACACTTCTGGACATTGCACAAAGCTTCTGAAAGTTAATGGAACAAAGAAATCCATCCAACATAGCAAAAGAGGCAATGCGAAAATAAAATGCAGAATCTGTCAAAACAGAACAGTCCGTAAAGACGAATTTTACAGGGGCACTTAACTTGCTCAGCCGAAAATTCTCAAATTGAATGAAAGTTGCGTACATATCTGAGGATCACGCACGTAAATTTGCAGATTTTTCTGAGTTACCTACAGAGAACCCTGCCCAAATTCGTGACAGACGCAAATCTGTTCTACGCTAGTAATCCAAATCTACTATGAACCTTGCTATCAAAGACTTTACTTGGCACAACAATGCAATAAAATAAAGATAATGAGAGGTTGCTACAGTAGTAACAACTTCCAAGACTCAAATATAAAACAAAAGTACTGTAGTAAAATAAACACATGGGTTATCTCCCAAGAAGTGCTTTCTTTATAGCCATTAAGATGGGCTCAACAATTTTAATGATGCACTCGCAAGAAATAAGAGTTGAAGCAAAAGAGAGCGTCAAGAAGCAAATTCAAGACATATTTAAGCCTAACATGCTTCCTATGCATAGGAATCTTGTAAATAAACAAGTTCATGAAGAGCAAAGTAACAAGCATAGGAAGATAAAACAAGTGTAACTTCACAATTTTCAGCATATAGAAAGGTGTTTTAGTAACATGAAAATTTCTACAACCATATTTTCCTCTCTCATAATAACTTTCAGAGGCATCATGAACAAACTCAACAATATAAGTATCACACAAAGCATTCTTATTCACATGCATAAAAGTATCATTACTCTCCACATAAGCATAATCAATTTTATTAGTTGTAGTGGGAGCAAATTCAACAAAGTAGCTATCATTATTGAAATATGCCAAGTAAAGTACACACACAACGGCAACAGAAAAGTACTTAGTGCAACAGAAAAGTACTTAGTGCGACAAAAAGATGCAATTGCAGGATCTAAAGGAAATAGCTTCGAGCACACACACAACGGCAACAGAAAAGTACTTAGTTACCTGGGACCGGAGTGTGAGTGCCTTTTACCTTTCCTCCCCGGCAACGGCGCCAGAAAAGTGTTTGATGTCTACGGGTGCTTCTATTCTTGTAGACAGTGTTGGGCCTCCAAGAGCGAGAGGTTTGTAGAACAGCAGCAAGTTTCCCTTAAGTGGATCACCCAAGGTTTATCGAACTCATGGAGGAAGAGGTCAAAGATATCCCTCTCAAGCAACCCCGCAATCACGATACAAGAAGTCTCTTGTGTCCCCAACACACCTAATACACTTGTCGGATGTATAGGTGAACTAGTTCGGCGAAGAGATAGTGAAATACAAGTGGTATGAATGAATATGAGCAGTAGTAACGGCGCCGAGAAAAGTGCTTGCTGGCGTGCGATTGATGGTAGTAATATTACAGGAAGTAAACAAGCGAGTAAAACGATGAAACAAGCGATGATTGCGGTATTTGGAAACAAGGCCTAGGGATCATACTTTCACTAGTGGACACTCTCAACATTGATCACATAATAAATAAGTTCTCTTCCTTTGTGCTACATATACTCTTGTTTGATAATGAACACCATTCGTTGTGTAGGGCTACAAGAGCACCTCAATGCTGGAGTTAACAAGCTCCACAACATTCGGCATTCATATTTAAGTAACCTTTAGAGCATAATAGATCTTTGCAATTAAACCGAGTACTAACATAGCATACACACTGTCACCTTTACACTATGAAGGGGGGAATAAATCACATCAATACTATCATAGTAATAATTAACTCCATAACCTACAAGAGATTATGATCATAACCTACGCCAAGCACTACACGATGCACACACTGTCACCATTACACCGTGAAGGAGGAATAGACTACTTTAATAACTTCACAAGAGTAGCACATGGACTAATAGCGATACAAAGCTCATCATATGGATCTCAATCATGCAAAGCAATTCATGAGATCATTGTATTGGGGTACAGAGAGAGAGATTAACCACATAGCTACCGGTACAGCCCTTAGCCTTGATGGAGAACTACTCCCTCCTCATGGGAGACAACAGCGTTGATGAAGATGGCGGTGGTGTCGATGGAGAAGCCTTCCGGGGGCACTTCCCCGTCCCGGCGGTGTGCCGGAACAGAGACTCCTGTCCCCCAGATCTTGGCTTCGCGATGGCGGCGGCTCTAGAAGGTTTCTCGTACCGTGGCTTTTTCCGTCTCGAGGTTTTAGGTCGAGGAGGCTTAAATAGGCAAAGAGGCGGAGTCGGAGGGCTGACGAGGCGGTGACACAACAGGGGGGCGCGGCCCAAGCCCTGGCCGCGCCAGCCTGGCGTCTGGTGGCCCTGTGGCCCCCCTCTGGTTCCTCTCGGGTGTTCTGGAAGCTTCGGGGAAAAATAGGATGCTGGGCATTGATTTCGTCCGATTCCGAGAATATTTCCTTACTAGGATTTCTGAAACCAAAAACAGCAGAAAACGATGACTGACACTTCGGCATCTCGTCAATAGGTTAGTTCCGGAAAATGCATAAAAACGATATAAAGTGTGAACAAAACATGTAGGTATTGTCATAAAACAAGCATGGAACATAAGAAATTATAGATACGTTTGAGACGTATCAGATGCTCAACTTGAACTTGCGCAACTCAACCTTGATGACGATCACCACTTGACGTCATCCTCTCATGGGTTATATGAGATCTCACTTTTGATGCATGCCCATGGAAAGATACCTAACCCACATAGACAATACACGGGAACATATATGATGGGTTAGTTCATAAAGCATAATTGACACGACTTACCATACCACATGACTTCTCGTGGCATATTCTTCATGCTTCATGTGTTGACCAAACTTGAATCTATTCTTCACTCTTTGTATTGGTCAACCTTGTATCTACTCATGCTCTATCATACTATCTTGAGGTGTATAAAGAATTCTTCACTTGGAATAAAGCACTCAAGATCTTGATCATTCGTTGCTTATCACATAAGCTAGAGCATGTATAATATTGAGTTTCACATAAGAACTCCATCTTCATTTCTTCTTCTTGATCATATCGCATATATATCTTCAAATCGATAATCTTGATGCCAATACACATGGTATATCTTTATCTTCATGGCATCCATACTTGAATCCAACACATGGAATACAAGTAGTACCTATGGAATATTCCTTCATATAAACTCAATGAAAACATTAGTCCATAGGGGTTGTCACTTAATTACCAAAACCACACATAGGGGCAATATACCCTTACAATCTCCCATTTTGGTAATTGATGACAATCACAATAAGAGGGTTTATATAATGTATATTAGAAACAAGTATGCAACTTATTCGAGAATCAGTTGTATACAAGAGGTTGTATTTGATATGGTCAAGTAACACGAAGCTACTAGTCCATATCAAAACCAGCTCTAGTCACACAACTACAACTAATGCAAGGGATGTGAGTAAAACCAACATATATAGAACAAACTCCCCCACAATGTATGCATGTGTGATGAACATGAATTCATTGCATACATTGTCAAGGTTAACCTTCGAGACAGTTTCCACTATATATATATATATACAACCATGCAAGACATATAAATATGGAATGCATGAGAGGCAAAACACTTAAGCACAAACCAAACTTAAGTATAAAACCATTCCCTTAAACCGTCTAAACTTCTCCCCCATTGGCATCAAGTGCCAAAATGGGAAAAAAATTTAGAAAACCAATATAATGTGAGTTCCTCCCCAAGGTGTGCACTTCTCATAATTTGAGGGGAATCAAATGCACATATCCAATGATGAATACTTGAAGGAAGTCAACCTTGTATCTTCTCATGCTCTATCATACTATCTTGAGGTGTATAAAGAATTCTTCACTTAGAATCAAGCACTCAAGATCTTGATCATTCGTTGCTTATCACATAAGCTAGAGCATGTCTAATATTGAGTTCCACATAAGAACTCCATCATCATTTCTTCTTCTTGGTCATATCACATATATATCTTCAAATCGATGATCTTGATGCCGATACACATGGTATATCTTTATCTTCATGGCATCCATGCTTGAATCCAACACATGGAATACAAGTAGTACCTATGGAATATTCCTTCATATAAACTCAATAAAAACATTAGTCCATAGGGGTTGTCACTTAATTACCAAAACCACACATAGGGGAAATATACCCTTACAGTATGTGTAATGATATAGTACGGTGTGTGTTGTTTGATATATTTGTGCTCTTTCATAGCCAAAATCATGAAGTGTTGGACGACAACCACACTCTATTTCACATCATTTAGTATAGCATAGCTGGCATATTTATATTAACTTGAAAACCCAAAACTAAAGAGGCGGTGTAAGTAAAACCCACCTTTTTGGTGATGTAAAAATTATAGGGCACCTATATTTGGATGCTCTATTTTACATTAGCTATTGGAGATGCTATTATATTCGTGCAATCTATAAGATCATATTATACAATTTATATTCATCCTATTTTTAGGATTGGCGAGATTGGTGAGCATGAAGCGTCAATGAAGTTTGGTGGTTGCTATGCGAATTGAGCAGAAATAATGACGGGCCCACGATGTTAAACCAGCCCATGTATAAAAATAAAATCGTGCGATCATGAATGAGGGAAGAAGCTAGGCACGACGCTGCCTTTGACAAAGGGGTGATGTGGCTTCATGAGATGCTAGGAAAATAAGGTAGTGGGGCTTCATATTTAGAGATAAAAGATTTGTGCTCTTTCATAGCCAAAATCATGAAGTGTTGGACGACAACCACACTCTATTTCACATCATTTAGTATAGCATAGCTGGCATATTTATATTAACTTGAAAACCCAAAACTAAGGAGGCGATGTAAGTAAAACCCACCTTTTTGGTGGTGTAAAAATTATAGGGCACCTATATTTGGATGCTCTATTTTACATTAGCTATTGGAGATGCTCTTATATTCGTGCAATCTATAAGATCATATTATACAATTTATATTCATCCTATTTTTAGGATTGGGTTCTCTTATAGTCAAAATCATGAAGTGTTGGACGACAACCACACTCTATTTTACATCATTTAGTATACAATAGCTGGCATATTTATATTATCTTGAAAACCCAAAACTAAAGAGGTGATGTAAGTACCCCCCCCCCCCTTGGTGATGTAAAAATTATAGGGCACCTATTTTTGGATGCTCTATTTTACATTAGATATTGGAGATGCTCTCATATGCGTGCATTCTTGCAATCTAGAAGATCATATTATACAATCTATATTCATCCTATTTTTAGGATTGGCGTGGACGTTTCAATTTTCTTTTACTTACCTAGAAATTCCGAGTCATCAATAAATCAACACTAGCAATTGTACAAGGCATCTGCCTAGCCCAAAGCTTCCCTGACTTGAACTCTTTGCTAAATTTGTTAAAGCTTTCAAGAGAGTGCACGCAGAAAGAAAGTAGTTGAGCCCAGCTCAGGTCCTTCCATCTCATTTGCAGGACTCAAAGAGAGAAAATAAACTACCAAATCTTGCAATTGCTCAACAGTACATAATCGTAGTAATATGTATAAAGCAGTACCTACAAGTACAAGAGTACTGTACATGAACTGTTCCTGCATGTTCGGATTATTTCAAAATATAATTGGCAGACAAGCCGAATTCTAGATCCAGCACACAAGGAAACAAGCGAAGGGGTGGTGGAGTGGAGTCCAGCACAAATCAATCAATCAGCACAAACCACAAAGGAAAAATCAGCTACGACAGGTGCCTCTAGTAGGAAGATTTTTAAAAAAAAATCAGAAAAGGAATGGCTACCTCCAATCCAAGAAGAAAAAGGTCCATCTTTTCCAATGCTACAATTATGGTAGTAGTTTTGCCGTGCAGGCCAAAATAATTTCGCCACCAGCTTTTCCTCAATCTGTTTCCCATATGCAAAAAATAATAATTATTATTCTATGTAGGAGTAGTATTATTTTGTAGCACTACTAAATATCGGCGTCGTGTGGGTAAGCTGTCCCCGTGTGGTTCCCCCATCCACTGCCTATTTAAAGGCGCTCGTCCCCTCCATTCATTTCCTTCCTCTCCGTGACATACAACCACCGGCTCCTCTCATAATCTTTGAGATTTTCTTTTGTTTTATTTTTCTTTCTTGGTAGGAGTAACAATAGTTTTGGTCCTCCTCCTTTGTCTCGCCCTGTATCTAAGGACAGAAATCAATCCAGAGGCAAAGCTTCAGGTAAACATCCTTTCCCCTCTCTCGTCGATGTCGAATGATTTTTCTCGAGGATTTTTGTTGTGTTGTCTGGGGAAGAGCTTGAGGATTTTTGTTGTTGTAGGTAGAAGTTTGAAGTTTTTCCTGATAGGTTGTCTAGGATCTTGGGAGATTGCTCCCTGTTCTTGCAAAAGGAGAATACTTTTGTTTCTGTTGTGTAAATCTATGCGTCGGTTCCTTTTGCTGTGTAGCAAATCTTCTCAAAGCATACCCATGCTATAGATTTGTGGAAAGATGCAATTTTTCGGAGGCTGCTTTGCGAAAATCTTTCTGATGCATACGGTCTTCTACAAATCTGCGTGAAGAATGTTTCTTTGGAAGTGAAACTGAGCAATTTCTCTTCTTGCAGGGTCTGTAAATTTTCCGGATCTAATCTACTAACCACAAAACCAAAAAAAAGGAGCCATGAGCCACTTCGCCCCCGCCATGAAGAGCCCTGTCCCGGTCACCGCCGCTGCCACCGACGCGAAGAGCCCGCTCTTCTGCCCCAAACCTCGGCGCCCTGTCGCGCCTCTCCGGTGCCAGCAGAGCGACGCCGGCATGGATCTGCTCGACCTCCTCCTGTCAAAGGTGAGATCTCGTCGCAGCCCCGCCGCAAGATCCATGAGTCTCTCGCCTATCTTTTGTCCGACGGGTCGCTGACGTTTCTGCTCCGGATCTTGGCAGGGCGAGGAGAGCAGTCTTTCGGCAGCGTCCCCGCAGCCACCGCTGTTCTGCGGCTCGCCGCCGCGACGGGCGTCGAACCCGGTGGTCAACGATAGCCGGTTCGGGATGGACCTCCCGGGCAGTCCCATGCCGTGGTGGCCGGTCATGTCACCGGCCACGCCTGCGCCAGTGACGGTCCGCCCAACCTCGCGCCCGGCACCGGTGCCGGTCCGCCCTACGGCACGCCCGGCGCCGTCGCCCATGGCGTCGCCGCGCTCCGCGACAGGGTGCGCTCGCGTTTTCCAGCCAGCCGTCCGCGTCGAGGGTTTTGACTGCCTCGACGGGGGCCGTAGCGGCCGCGGCCATGGCATCACCGCCATGGTCTAGATGCACATACAACATCGAATAACCAGGAAATCTTTCTCCCCTCTTCAATAGTGCAAAAGCTTTGAGGGGAGAGAGATGAGAGTGAGGAGATGAGTGAGAGGAATCCAAGTCCTAAAATTTAACCCCAAAAAACCATATAATCCATCAATCCAGTCCTATCCATCCTACAAGTATAATGCTTAGGTAATTTTACCACAAATCTTTTTGTATGTAAATAAACTTCAGGTTCAGGTGCCCTTCATGTAAATTTGGGAGCTCTAGTTTGGGGGAAAAGGGGGTAGAAATTTAGATGGAGGATCAGGGACAGAGGGCACAAGAAAAACAAAGTTCAGCCCTTTGCCTTTCCTTTGGGATTAGCCATTCAATTAGGTTTGAGGGAGGGAGGGGAGGGTTGGGGATTAGTTAGGTGCCTGTCCTAGTTCATTTGCTATCATGCTTAGTAATTTTGGTTTATGATGGAATTGTTTTTTGTCCATGCAACCAAGAAATCCCAAGGCCAACGCCATAGAGATGTGTACAAAAGAGTGGCTACCAGAAGAGAGCAGCAGCTAGGTTTTTATTTAAGTTGGGTCAATGAGTGAGTTGTGTGTGGGAGAAAGAAAGATCCATTTCATGATGTATTTGTGATATCTTTCTCTTTGTAAATGTAATATATCGTGTTCGATTCTCAATGAAGTAACATATGTATGATATCTCATGCCATTATTGTCACCAGCCTGTTGTTTTTCTCTGGTTTTTCTTCTCATTTCAATCTCTTGGTGGTTGAATTGTTGCCCATCACAACACATGGTTTCCATGTGCTCAAGCAACTTGCACAAGATGATAAGGATGGTGACCTGTAATACCACTGAAGAGCCTGCATGAGTGGCTAATAATAAATCTGAAGCTGACTCATGAAGATTTTAGGGGCCAAGTTAATTCGTAGTACAATGTTTTCTCTATCTTTATTGTCCTTGTCTATGAGGTGTACTACCACTGAATCTTTTGGTTTGAAACCTCTGGATTTCCAGGAGCAGGCAGTCAATCTATCAAACTGTTGATGACATAAGATGCTCTGTGAGACTGCAGGCTGCAACGGCGAAAAAGTTTTTACGCTAGTAGTAAAAAAGGAGTGAAAAAGCATCACATGTTTTCATCTCTGCAAGTCAAAATCCACATGCTTTGTGGCGTCTTGTGCCAGGTTGCCTGCCGGCCTGAAGATGAGGTGCACACTTGCGGTGATCTCACCTCAAAAGGTGTGAAGCTGGTATGGAAAAGGAGACAAGAAGAAAGATGCAAGCAACGGCATGTTGGCATGGCATGGCAACTTGAGTGCATGCGCACTTGAAGACAGATTCAAACGCAGGATTCCAGTTGAAGTAAAGTAATCTTTGTTTAGATATTTTAGGCCAAGGCCGTGTTTTTCGTTTTCAGAAAAGGGGAGGAGAAGATGCTGCAGCACTATGTTACTACCAAGAGAAAATGACAAAAAACCACGACAATTAGGGCGGCGGTGTCACATGACCACGGACTGGAGGCTAAGCGACACATAACCACCAACTCAGGGGCGGATGCTCGACAGAAAGCACCGATTACATGGTTTGCTTGGGCTTAATCAAGTTTCGATAGATGGGCCCGCTTGTCGGTGCCAGGTGGCAATGTTTTCCCCATCGTTTCGATAGGTTATGAAATAAATAAAATTAAAAAAGAAAAAGTGCAAATCTAAAAGGAAAAGGAACCGGCAGGTTCCTCCCGCACCCGCACCTAGCCTCTTCCCCGCTGGCCGCCGTCACACCATGGGCGTGCCCGCCGCAGCGCCTGGCCGCATCGCCTAGCCGGAGACCATGGGGTCGATGACTCGCTCGCCCGCCCTCGCCGGAGACCACGGGGCCGTTGCTCGCCCTCGCCGGAGACCACGGCCGTGGCCCGGGACGACGCCCGCGCCGCCCCTGCTCGTAGACGTGCGCCGCTCCGTACCCCCGCTCGCCGCCGAGGAAAGGGACCCCGCCTCCAGCCCGGGCCGTACCACCGCCGGGCCCGTGCACCACCCGCGCCGTCGGTCCGGGACGAGAGGTTGGGGAGGACAGGGGACTGGGCGGCGGCGACGACTGCGTGTGGCGGAGCAGAGCGGGGGCGGCGGCGGCCACTGCGTGCGACGCAGCAGAGCGGGGACGGGAGGGGAGGCAGCGCTCGCTGCAGGGCGGTGGCGTGCGTCGCCGGGCGGCGGCGGCCTTCGTCGCCGGAGTACGCCGGTGGTGGGGTGGAGGTGCGAGGAGCGCGCCGTGCCGGCCTCGCCCGGCGGATCTCGCCGGCGCCGGCTCCATGGCCGGAGCGGCGGTGGCTTGTGGCGGCGGCACAAAGGCTCCGACGGCTCCGGCCCGGTCAACACGGATGAGAATAGAGAAGTAGATACACAAATATATTTATTTTTGTGAAGACATCGCCACCTGGCACCTGACAGCAGGCCCCATCTATCATAAACCTGATTAAACCCAACAAAATGTGGAATCAGTGCTTTGTGTCGAGCACCGGCCCCTGAGTTTGTGGTTATGTGTCGCTTAGCCTCCAGTCCGTGGTCATGTGACACCGCCGCCCCAATTGTCGTGGTTTTTTGTCATTTCCTCTACTACCAAAGTTTGTGTATGTCCCAGCTGGTCGAATGAAAAATAAATGAAAACACCATTTCACACAACTTAAATATTATTGGACTTGCGAGCCTGATAGTCCTAACCTAAAAGTGAAACAATTGAAGTTATATAGGTTTGTCTGGTGTCGAACTACTTTAAGCTTGACCAAATTTTAGAAAAAATATCGATACATACAACATAGACTTAGTTTTATTAACTCATAATATGGTACATTTCCATACTTCATAGATTTGAAGTTGTATATATTAAGATATTTAAATCCGATCAAATTAGTTTTTTAAATAGAGAGAAAAGCTTTTTCTCGCCTATTAATTAAGAAGAGGGTGCTCAATTTTTAGAAAAGCGGACAGAAACCTACAACAAGAGGGTTTACCCCATGCAAACAACACGCCCAGAAGGCCCCACACACACCCAAGCCTAAGAGAGACCCGGACAACAGAGCCGCCCCACCCTAGCCAACATAAGAGACCAAAGAGCGAGACTGACGATCACTCAAAACACGACACTTCAACACCGCACCCACAAAGACATGCCATGACATTTGGGGTGCGGGCGGTGTGGGGGAGGCATCCATCAATCAACTGCGGATCTAGGGTAGGTAGCAGCGAAGGTGGCGAGAAAATCGCAAACCTCTATGGCGACGACAACACCGTTTCCAACAGTTCCGACTTAGCAACCCGATCACCAAAAGGAACCACATGCCTGCCAGACTCAGGCGAGAGAGAGAGAGAGAGAGAGAGAGAGAGAGAGAGAGAGAGAGAGAGAGAGAGAGCAACATCAACATCACCACACTTCTCAAAGCCAAGTGCTTGTTCTGGCGAAGAGGCCATAGCCGAGATCTCATGCAAGTCAGACCTCACTTGCTCGACGAAAGGAGGCATAATGATACCGCCACACCACTCCAGTAAGTCAGGTATGATGTGCATGACCAGAGCCGTAACCAGCGAGCTCGCGTAGCCATAAAAGCACGCTTCGCTTGAGCCCACTTTACTAACATCAGGCAGAACCAAAGGATCGGTAAGCTTCCGGGATAGGCTACCTGACGCAGCTTTCGCCCGCTCCAGAAAACTCCCAATCGCTAGCAGCCAACCAAGCAAGGAGTCAACAATCTCGTGAAGATGACGAACGGCCTCCAGTAATAACTCGGGTTGCTTATCCAAAGCAGATTGCATAACTGCTCAGGTCAAAGAGCCAACACGAGCAGAAAAATCTAACGTTTAAGATCGACAATGAGGCACAATGGACGGGAGTAAGACCTCAACCTGAGCTCGGTGAGAAGCATGCGCTTGGCGGGGCAACATGGTCTGCCAAGAAGCTAAGAGATGCCAAATTGTTACGGTAGTTACGTGCCGGACAACCGTTGTTTGGTTTATGATAAACCTAGAACTTCAATTATTGTAGAAGGGTGAGAGTATCGTTGAAATTTTTTCACCATGGATAAAATATTTCTCAGGTGATACAAATTTCCAGATTCTAATTCTAATTTTTTCACAAGAAAATCACCCAATTTTAGAATTTCCAAATATTGCTAAAGTCAATTTTTTTCACTAGCAACTTGAATCCAACATAATATAAGTTCGAGCGGACGAAAATTTTCTCCAAAATAGAATCAACCGAATCCTTTGGAGATTCCTTAGAGAAATCTCCTTAGGATTCTATTCCTACGGTATGAATGAAATTGCCAATGTACGAAGAAAGCCTAGGGATTCAAATCCTGTGGACATATTTTGAATCAAAGGAGCCTCAAATCAAACAAAATTCTGGTTTTTTCATAATCTCCCATTTTCACTTGCAACCATATCACATTCTTGTGTCTTTCTGTTCCCACGTTTTAAAGTCCCGTGAATCAAAGAATACCTCAAAGTCTATTGGATTGACTACTCTAGATGAAAAGCAAGAAATTTCAATTTGGCCAGTGATTCTTCTTTGTGTTTCTCGAGCTACAAACTAAATAAAAGTGTGAAATATGTATCATCATAAAAAACCATGTTCTATAAATGTGCTATTTCTTAGAATTTGGTTTACCTTTAAAATCATCTTTTTTGGGGGAGTACCCAGAGCACCTAACACATTCTCCGGTAGACACATAAGCATGGCTTGTGGATTTCATCAAGTTGGTTCACACTGTCATCGGTTCGTGCGGACTAATAATATCTGAAAGTCGAAGAAAAGGAAACTCAATTCTACACTTCTCATTTATTTCCTTTCTTTTCCGTTCGAACTGCAACTTGTAAGCTATTGCTATTCCCAACTTTCACTGTCAGCTCGAGTTTTGCACAACATGAGCACCTCTCCGGTAACAGTACACTACAGTGCAGGGCGTGGGCTGGTTCACAAGTGATTGTGGTCAGTAGACCATCACAGTCACCGGGTTTCAGCTGACATGGCAGCTCAATCATCTACCATAATTAAATAATGATTTAAGCACATATGGTAGTACTCGCCTGTCAATCAGTGTTAGAATTATATTACACCTCCTTTTCAGCATTAATTTTAAACAAAATTGCTGTACTAACATGCCTGAAAAACATTGAGGTGCATTTTTTTTTAAAAAAATCATTTCTCCAGTTCGGTCCAAGGAATCCAGATCGACCACAGATATTATTTCGCTAGTTTTTAGTTACTGTATGATTTTTTCTGGTCTCACAATACCGTATCGTATGATGGGTACAGACGTAGGTGGTTGACACGTAGTAGAGGTACAGGGTACCTAGTTGGAAAGCGACGGTGACAGGTGGGCCCCACGGGTGACTAGACCACATCTCATCGCATGCGGCTACCAGGCTTTGCGTGCGTGGGCGCAGGATAAACAAAGCTTTGTTTGGACGGCAGTCATCAGAGCAGGCCAAAAGGGATTTGTCTCCGTTTATTTTCTGCCCCAGAGTTTTTTCACCTTCTTTTTCTCTATACCCCCAAAAATTACACCTCCTTTTTCTCCGTTTATTTTCTGTTCCAGTTTTTTCACCTCCTTTTCTCTAGCCAAGTATATTGTATCTTTTTTTAGTATAGTCCTCCACACGTGTTTCCTTTATTTCACCATCAGCCGAATCAAATTTCGAGTCTTTTCTATTAACAGGATTTCCATAACGCATAGACAGAAAAAACTCAAAACAAGAGTTGGCGTCTTGAAATAAAGGATATTTGGTTGTGTGCACGAAGATGTTAGTGTTCTTTATAGATGTTGGATGGCATGAAAATTTTACAGCAACAAAGGCTGATAGTAATACAACTTGCGTTTTCTGAAGGAAAAAGCCACTGGTTGTTTCGTATAAGAGACACCGGCTGTCTTTTGCACAATTTATTTTTGAAAAATGAGAACTTGCCAACATCTATTGTGCAGTATCAATTCTTATTTTCTCGTTTTGTGTATATTGATGATGTCATGTGACCATTATTAAATAATGTCTGCGCGAACATATTGTTTTGACATCATAATACCGAAAGGGCCAAAAACATATCTCTCCTTTGTCAAGAAAAACAAATCCTAGTATAAATGAATGGTAAGGAAAAACTCATATCGGTAATTATCATACTACCATCAAACAAGAGATACCAGAAATTCGCTCCTATCAGAACTGAAACTCTGGTCAGCAGGGATGCAGCACTATTAGCTTGGCCTCTGCATAGTTCTCAACTCAGGGAGAAAGAAATTTCTAAAGATTAGAATCCTCGAAGGAATATGTTTGCACATTCTTTGAAACCAAGGGGCCCTAAGACTCGCGTGAGAAGTTGCACACATACTAATCTTTTACGATTAAACAGCTCACAAATAATAGTTGTATCCGTTATGTTCTCGAGGGCTAGTGGAGAGGAGCTTCCAATGCTAGCATGCGCACCAAAAAAGAGGAGGATCACACAAGGGTCCGAAACAAGTGAACTTTGTTTCGTTCATGTCTAACTCCTCTTAGAGCAAGTACAATAAGGTCTAGTCAGCTGGCTACAAGAATTAAAATAATATATTTATGTCTAGTTGGAGGAGAGAGAAGAGGAGAGAGAATGTAAGTAGGCTCTTAGACTGCTCATAGTGGGAGTAACTTAGGTAGTAACATCACACATTTCAAGGTGTTTTGGTGACATGGCATAGCAATAAATGAAGAAAGAGAGGGAGGTGGTAACTAGCTATGTTACCATAACATCACACACCCCAAGATAAAATGAGTCTACAAACTAATAAATGAGATTTTGCATCATACCATCTCTAAGTTACTTTCCACTATGAAGCTAGTAACATTGACTAGTAACTTATGCATGACACTACCTTATGTTACTCCCCACTATGAGCGAGTCTTATGCAAGAGCTAGCTCTAAGCACGTGCTCCTAGGCAAGAAGTGTGAATGAAAGGTGGGCAATCCATTGAAAAAGTAGTACATTCTTATAGCCAACTATTATACTTGTTGGCTACACGCTAACTATAGATGACATGTCATCTTGCTTATATCAACAGCCGGCTATACTATTGGAATTACTCTTAGAGGCTTTCGGAGACTAGCTAATGGCAGGTCCTATATTGGACCTCACATAGGCAAGGGCAGATTGTCGTTGTATTTAGGGTGAATTGTCACTTTTTTAAATTTCAATATGGAGACTTATCTTTTCTCAGACAACTCACAAATAGTACTACTTCCTCCGTCTCAGTTTACTAGTCTTCTCCGTATCCCTAGATCGCCAATTTAACCTATATAATTTAAATTATATAATTTAAAAAATATATCATTAGAAAATAGAACATCTAAATTTTCAAATGATATAATTTTTATAACATATAGCTAATGCTAACCTGATCAAATTTGCAATCTAGAGGTACATGGTATGCCTAATAAACTGTTAGAGAGGGGTACAATTGTTTCATAATTAGTGTCGCAAATTTATCTAGATTCACACGTAAGTTGTTCTGCAAGGAGAAGCTTTCAGACTGGCAACCACAGGACAGTCAACCGTCGAGGCTGAATCTAGCGGACTGACTTTAATTTCCGCCACCTCGTACCACAAACATGCTCTAAAACCTGGTTGATTGTCTACTTTGAGAAGACTCTATCAACTTTATATTTTGTTTATTTAATTATCCTTTGTCAACGTGAGCAAAGATTCGCCCTTTGACCCCTCGCGAAGTATGTACGGATGAAAGAAAATGATCTAGTGGTGCAAGGCCACCACAACACCCACACCGCCGCCTTCCGCTCGGCCTCCTCATGGGCCCTCGCCATCTCGAGGAAGGCCTCTGCTTCGTCGTCTTCGGTGGCCTCCCACGCCGCCGACTCGAGAGCAGAGGCGTGAAGCACCTCGATGAGGTGGGGCCATGCTGCGAGCTCCTCGAGGGCGTCTTGGAGCGCGGCGTTGTGCTCCTCTAGTGGTGGCGGTGGGGTGTTCACCACCTAGGGGAGGGGCTTGAGGCGGGGAAGGTGGGTGCGGCCTAGCCGCCTCGGGGTAGGGTGGGGGGACGGCATCTCTTAAGACATCTATTTTTGAAATATTGGAAAAACAACTCTGAAACTCTTTTTTCTAAAACTGAATACAACAGTTTTGTAAAACGGAGTCTTAAATACTTTATTTTGGGATTACTTCAGTTTTAGAAAAACTTTTTTGTTGTCAGCCTAGGCCACGGTACGCCGGCCAGTCCCACCTCCCACTGCTGTTGTTCGATCCAAACTGTAAAACGAGTTGCGCGCGCATTCGATCGCATCGGAGACGAGGCGACGCATCTTTCCTCAGCCGCTCCGTGTCTCGTTCCAAACGAACGCTTCGTCTCCGGTGCGCGTCGGCGGCGCGTTGAATGCCAGAACGCCTCCATTGCTCCCCGGCTCAAAGCTCAAAGCGACGCCGACTCCCCTCCTCGACTTTAAAGGCTGCCCCGTCGCTGGAACAGTTCATCCCGGCTCTCAAAATTCCCCACCTTGCTCCACAGTTCTGCACCTCGCCAGCCGCTGGACATGAAGAAAAAGAAGGCGGCGGCGGCTGCGTCCGTGGCCAAGGCGCAGGCGCGCGGCTCCAATGGAACCACTGGGCGCAGGCCACGGAAGCGGAGCCGCGACGGGGACCTTGCCAGCCACTGTGATCTCACCACGGATGAGGATCTCATCAGCAAACTTCCGGATGACATCCTTGGCACCATAGTTTCGCTCCTCCCCACCAAGGACGGCGCTCGCACGCAGGCCCTCGCCCGCCGTTGGCGCCCGCTCTGGCGCTCATCCCCTCTCAACCTCGAGGCCAACTACCGCCTCTGCTCCAGCCAGTTCAAGCGCATACCCATTGTCTCCAAGATCCTCTCTGACCACACTGGCCCTGCCCGCCGCTTCGTCTTTAACTGCATCCGGCTTCACAAAGGCAGAAAAAGGTTTGCTGAAGAAGCTCTTCAGATCGAGAGCTGGTTCCGTTCTCCAGCCCTCGCAAAACTTCAGGATCTTTGCATCAGCTTCCGGCTCTTGGATGATACACATGGGGATAACAAGCTTTACCCGCTGCCACCATCGGTGTTCCTCTGCGCACCAACCCTTGTGGTTGCTAGAATCAACTTCTGTTATTTCCCAAAGGAGATAGTTCCTTCTGGGTGTTTCCCCTTGCTCAAGCAGCTCCAGCTATGTTGGGTTTCCATCTCCGAGGATGTCTTCCATGGGGTGCTCTCTGCTTGCCGTGTCTTGGAGTTACTATATCTATGGAGCATTGCTAAAGTGGGCTGCTTCCACATTAGCTCGCCAACTCTTAGAAGCGTTGGCCTCTGCACTTGTTTTTCGGCCAAAGGAGAGGTTGTCATTGAGGACGCCCCTCTCCTTCAAAGGCTGCTACTACCTTATCCGGGCCAAGGTGGCGATACTATCCGGGTAATTAAGGCACCTAAACTGGAAATATTGGGCCTTTTGTCACCCCTCATCTCTGAAATCAAGATTGAAAACCTACTCTTGAAGGTAGCAGCAGCAACCTCTTGCTTTTGCTTCTTGCATGCAGCCTTGTTACATTTATAATGTTTTCTCATATGTCCATTGTTGTTTTATTCAGAGTTTAACCCCAGCCAGCTTGAAGAATACAATAAGCACCGTGAAGATTTTGTCTCTTCAGTTTTCTGTCCCAGATTTGAATGCTGTTATTGATGTCTTAAGGTGCTTCCCGTGTTTGGAAATGCTCTATGTCACTGTGAGTATTGATCTTTTACTTAAAGATCACATTGAGCATTTGATTCTCTTTCAAAATGCTTATTTGCACACATAGTCTGGTCTATGTAGGAATTATTCAACATATTTCTCGTCTTTACTTTTCAGTTGCGGGAATCCTTAAAGATGCCACTGAAAGATGGGAGAGAGTATGACCCACTGGATCCGGTGAAATGCCTTGAGACACATCTCAAAACATTAGTGATGACGGACTATAAGGGCGATGAGCAACATATTGGCTTTGCCAAGTTCTTTGTTTTGAACGCGAAAGTGCTAAGGGAGATCAGACTTATAGTCAACAACGAGATCAACAAGGAATGGTTGGCTGATCAATACAGGCTGCTAGAAGCTGAAAGTAGAGCTTCTCAAGACGCACAACTGGAATTCATACAAAGTGATTCTATGGTTTTGAATGCTCATGATTTGTCAATTGCTGATCCCTTCTCCTGCTATCTTTTCGATGGATGCGACTTCGGATGAATAATACCCAGCCGTCTCCAACTCTCCATTGAGTTCGGTTTAGCACTAAAGAATTTATTGCCTTTTGCTTGTTACGTAGACAATGTTGGTGCTCCAAGATTGTGTGATGTCTTTTGTCAAATCCTTAAATTCGATATTGCCGCTACAATTCTAGTGTAATGCCCTTTGTAGTTCCCAGCAGGTTATCTCATGCAAACATTGTTCACTGGGAACTATTAAACTCACCAAACTCCTACTGCGCTGTCTTTTGTCGAAGTATGGATGCTTTCTAGTTTCTTACAGTTTCAGTCAACAATGCATTGCTTGTGTCGAAAAGTTTTCTTCTGTTTCAATCAATGATTGATGTTGAATATTGTTCCTTTTTGAGATAGAAATCATTGGCTCATTATCCAATGGTTGAAGGGTTGAAGACTCATCTAGAAAAAATAGGGTCTTCCATAATAAGAATGCTCCCTTGCATGTAATGTTAGATAGGATTAAGAGGGAGGCACGTCTTTGAGTCATTGCGGGTGCCAAAAGATTGGGCAATATCATGCCGAGAGAGTAGGCCTTGTATTTTTATTAGGATGTTAACATGTTCTTTCATGTAAAACTTCTTTTAATCATAGATTGGGGCAAAGCTTTGCCCCCGTTTAAAAAAATTGTTCCTTTTTCTACAAGTATCTGGCCTGTTATTTTTAAATTGCTGTGGAATGTAGACTTGTACTGTAGGTATATGAATTTGCCTTGGTCGTTCTAGAAAGCCCCAAGTTATGTAAGTCCCCGTTAAAAAAAAAAGTTATGTCAAGTCGTGCTCAGACTATATATATACCAGCTGTTTTACTATTTTATATGGAAACAGTAGAATCATTGGCTCATTATCCAATGGTGTAAACTGTTGTCTGAAATCTGAATCACTCGACTGGCGATCAATAGAAATTGCATAATACATATAATTATCAAAAGACTATAACATAACACATCAACAGGACCGATGTTTATTCATTCTAACATTGACACAACAAAGCTTCAGGACGCGACTTAACCTTCTGTACAACGGTGTCTCACAGCCATAACAAATAACATTACGAGCTTACAATAAATTGCAAAACAAGCACCAAGGGGTATTGTTGTTTTTCCTAATCTGTTCCTTCTTTTTTTCCTCAGACAGGTTAATTTGGATCCTTTATATGGGTGTGAAACTGTGTGAGCTAATAATTGCTTTCCCAAAACTGAAGCCAGGAACCATCTCGAATCTTCCGCCTGTGACGGGGCAGGCACTGCTGAAGATCCTTCAACTATAACAGGTTGCTGGTCTCGACTTTGCTGTGGTGCTTGTCACTATGGGATTAGCTATACTTCACGGCGTTGCATGTAACCTGCGGGTTTTTGATCTCATCCTGGCTCTGAATCAACCGAATCTCTAGGCTGCTGGTTGATGGGTCAAAGCCTGCCCTTTTATAGTCTTCCACGGTTCTTCTTAGGAGTGCCTGCAGAAGTTACCGTAAATGTTGAAGATTCTGAAGTATTGTATGCTACATACACATCAAATAGCTATATACTCCTATATCGACAGTATCACGGCTATTCCTTCTCACGACCTGGGAACTTATTGCCTTACAAAGATAACAAATTCAATTGGAAAACGAATCTAAGTTGTCTCTGGACTGTCTCCTCACACTAGCTCCAAACTGACTCGAACTAGGAAACTAACTTATCTCTTCCTAACTGCTGCTTGCTGATGTAGCCTGGCCTTCCTGGATAAGGGAACCGCGCTGGTAAGTAAGTCCCCACATTACAAATGAAGCCCCAATAAGAAAAATGGGTCCTAAAAGATTCTAATCTGACTTTCCAATTACTACATTTTAATAACGTCTGAAAGAGCACGTACTGAGGTTATTGCATCTCAACATATCTAGTGATCCCATCCTTCAGGGTGATACCATGATACAAACATCCATTTGTTAGGGAGGCGGCTACATCAGCTTTTTGATAATGTGGAGAAATTTCAAGGAGAAGAAAAATCATTTTTTTGATAATGTGCAGAGAATTCAAGGGGAGAAAAAAGGCCATCTCTTAAACAGTTAAACATGAAATGCCCTGAAAGTGGGAGGCTATGAGCTAAAAACAAGCAAGCTTGTATTCAGAGGCAACCGTTGTTTCTTAAAGTGGGGTCAACAAAAATATATTGGTGGCTTCAGAGATTTTAGAAACAAGGTGTAGAAAACATTAGCATGAGGTCATGTCTGATAGTTGTCAGACAGTCAGTTTACTAGACAGCAATAACTGTGCCTGACCTATCAATTTAAATTCATGTCCTAGCTCTAATTACATGTTACCAAAACTCGTGACATCCAAAACTCAGAATTGCTAATACAATATTGTTGCCAAGTTTACTTAAGACCTAGAAGTTAGATCATGTTGAATAGTAGCATGAGTGCATGACAAAGATACCTGTAGGCTGGATACTGCCAGTTCTGCTGCCTTCTCGAGGTTATCGGGGAATTTCTGTAAGCATCACATGCAAATGACGTGTTAGAAACGTATAACCATGATAAGATAATTCCACCAGAACAGTAGTACGGAGTAACAAACTTTCTCTAGGACATACATTGCTCCATCCTAGCAGCAGGGCTGTTGTCAAATCTCCCGTGCCCTACAAAACATTTTGGGGGCAGCAGATCAATTATACAGTAACTTAAATATTTGAATGGAATATTCGCGGCCAGCAATGCTACGATCACTCATCTTTGCGGAGCATATGTCAGAGAAAAAAGACATTTTCTCACCCCATTTCGCTACCACCTCACTCAACATCTGTAGATCCAATTTTCTCCACTCACTACCAAAAGATATATACACTTGCACGAGCACACAGCTAACAAACACCTAGCTGAGATTTTATTTCTACGATCTACTACTTTGTAAGCAGCCATTTTTTTCATTTAGTACTGAGTAATGTATTAATTCTGTTTTTCACTTCACAGCTAAGTCCATTTAAGTTCAAGATGTATCATGTATAAATACAGCCTGCCCTAAATAAAGTTGCTTATGTTACCGCATGAGGGTTTTAACAAGGTAAACACTGCCAAAATATAAGGATATGTGTTTTCCTATGATTCGATACTGTTTGATTCTGCAACACTTGTTGGACATGATGAAGGATCACCATTCGATATGACCAGACAAACTATCATATGAATATCCTACATGAGCAAACCTATAACAAATGAAGCAACAATATGTACATACTCCATACTAAGCTATACAATAACAAGCATGCGGCGGCAAATTCACAAAAGAAAATTTGGAATTATATGAGTATAAAAAAGGTTCCTCCATTATTAGGGGCACATACCGTGAAATATGCAGGTATCTTGGGTATTTCAATCTTAAATTGTTCCGGTGGTTGTTCCTGAAAATTAAGACACCACAGAAGTCTTCAATATCAGCCCTCAAGAGATCAGGGTTTAAGAAGTCAAAAGCTAGCTGTATTTTTTTTCTACAAGGTACAAGAGTAGTTTGGCCAATTTCTAACTTTAGTGGTTAGTTTCCAAAGCATTTATTTATTTGTTCATTCATTTATTTAATGCTGTGTAAATTCACCTAAGCTCAAGCTAACACAAGAATGTAATATTGTACTATTAGATTTGGTTGGTAAATGGGCCAGATTACCTATACCAGCAGCCAAAAGAGACACAACATATCAGCTGTAAGTCCTATTCGTAACTTCTATCTAACTTGTGCAATGTTAATGTGACAATAATATAACATTGAAGTACATCTAGAGTAGCTGTGAACTCCTGATTATGAGTAAGTGTACCTGTCCTAGATAACAACTATTCCACATCACTGTATCAGAGACATTTACTTGGATTGGTCAGTAGCTCATAGCTAGCCAAAACATCCCAGAAGAGCACCAAAGTAGCATAAGAGATATACATAACTACAATAAGATGTTCGATATGTATGTAACTTTTTCTTTTCTTGTATAGCCATGAAGGTGCCATTTGCGCCGTGATTTGCTTGCGTAGTTCTTTAATCTTCTCTGGCTTTGCGACGGTGTTAAGCTCAAATGGTTTTTCGTCTTCAAAGTTTCTCCGTATTAATTTTGTAAAACAAGCAAATTTTCTATTTGTAACTAATATATTGGTGGCGTGTAGGTAGATCTTAGTAGACGTATAATTTTTTCAAAAGTTTACCTTTGTTTTTTTGTAACTTCCAATGAGGAGCAGCTTGTCTTCAATAAGCGCACTAGTTATTATCACCTGAAGGATGGCATAAATCAAACACATCCATACATACATTAGTATAATAACTGAATCAGCATCATTTCTTCCAAATATAGAAACATGTACAAAGATAATTGACCAGAGGAGCCAACAGTTATTCCATGTAGCACATTAGTACTTTAATTGGTTTATCTATTGATCAATAAAGCACTAACCTTCCGCGGTCCAGCACTGTGGAGGATATTGCAAGCTTTCAAGCCATCTTGTTCGGAGGTAATTCTGTAAGTACATGTTCAAATAAGAAAACAAGCATTTTACCATGGGGTACATGACTACCATACATATGCTTCTTTAATAGATTAACCATCATTGCTAAATAAGATGGAAAATAAAAAAGGGAAAAACTATATGCCTTAATACAAGTACTGAATTCCTCTGTAAACAGTGGTTAGCTTACAGAATGCCATTGAAACAATTTAGCCGTAGCCTTTACTTCTTATGTATCACTAGTTTCTAGGTCTGGCAATTGTGATTAATTTTTCAAATCATTGCACACGGAACCACATGTTAGCTCATTTGCATTAAATACCAATTGGCAATTGCAGAACGCATAAAAAGGTAACTGGATTAGAAACTGTACTTCTCAAAATGAGCAGTGATGAGTGATGTGCTTTCATTTTTTTTAATCCCAACGCAATATGTGGTAATAACCGAGTTTGGATGGCATCTGATACTTGGACACCTATGATGCGACATACTACCTCCGTTTCAAGGAATAAGGCGCACGCGTATTCCAAGACGAACTTTGACCATACAAATTGAACATCAAAATCTTGATTATAATATATGTAATTAGTATCACTGGATTCGTATTGAAAAGAACTTTTTAATGATACTAATTTCATATAAACAATGTTTATCTATTTGAAGTAATTCTTGGTCGAACAAAAAGCACATAAAACGAGGGCGCCTTATTCCTTGAAACGGAGGTAGTATGACTGTAAACAGAGTAGCTCTCATTTTCCTTCTTACAGAAAGAGAGCATGAATACCTCAATCCCGTGAGTAGTTCAACTTCAAATTGGTTTGGTGTAAGCATTGATGCAACTGGGACGACCTAAAGATCATTTGATTAGAAAATGATATACTCAGATGAGTAAAAGATGAGGTCTGTGCAAAGCATTGTGAGCATGAAACTCCTATGGTATAATTTTCACACCATAGCCCAATTAGGAAAGGGAACATAAGTTAATGGGACCAACATCCGAAACCTAGGTACCTGACTTTGTCTATACTCATTTCTGAAGGGGAAGAGGAGATGCAGGCTAAATGTATCACTTCAGTTTAGGGAAGGGATTTTCTAACAAAAGTTGTGAGTAATACATGCTGGAGTACAATTAAATCTTACATTTTATGTAACATGCTAAAAGACTAAGTAATTCACAGCATTTCATACCGTACATGATGAACTTAGCAAGTTAAAATAGGCTATGTTACCTTCTGTTGATAAACAGATATTAGCTCCTGAGGAACATATAGTTTGCCTTCGTCGCCCATAACCGGGTCACATACTGCAGTGTAAACAGGTATTAGCCAATTCGATTTGGTATTTTTCGTATGACACAATTCCCTACGAAATTTGGTGCGGAAGAAACAACCTTACAAATGATATAAGGTGAGAAATGATTACCATATATAAGATCAGGATTGACAGATCGTAATTTCTCGACGACTTGCAGCACAGTATTTAAAAAGGAGACAGATCCAATATAACCTGAATACCACAAAGAGCATTTTACTTTACATAAGTATGAATAATAAACAACTAAATAGCATGTTACTTTTCGCACAAAACATTATGTTTGGTCATTAAAGAACATGATTAACGGTGTGCCAACACAAGGAAATATCAGTGAAGACCAATCAACTTGCTCTTTCTTTGGCGTGAAGGATGGGGACGTCCCAATTCGAAGAAGTCGTAATGATTATTCACCTGTTAACAAATGTGTATAGTGCAATAGATCATTTTCCTGCAGTCCTTCTATAAGATCCCACAGCTGATCGCCATTGAGAACCTGTCCTCTAAATTTTGGGTACCCTGCGATGACACATAGCAGAAATTATTCAGGCGAGCCAGACAAATTAGACGTAATATGATGTACAAAACAGCCCGATTAAACCTGTATGATTTGAGAACTGTACAGAATTTATTGGGTCCACATCAAAACCGAGAAGTTGCAAGGGGAAGACAGCCGATTTGTTGCCAACATATCCCTAAATTAAGGAAAAACAGCATGAGCAGAGGACAGATATCAAATCAAAACATAATTCATTTACCACGCCTAATTCCTAAAACAATGTTTCTTTCTGCACACGATAGACTCCACAATCGAACCCGGTACTATGGGAGTCTTCAACGGCTGTCTTAACCGATGATCAACCACACGAGTATAACGCTTGTAAGGGCCTAATTAAACCCACAACATGTACAATCATCTAGATACATCCAAATTTGAATAAAGTTAAGAAAAGTATCATGAGACGGGGGAGTATATCGCAGCCACGGAACGCTTGTAAGGGTCTAATTAAACCCACAATATGTCGAAAACACTTTGCTTGGCTCCGAGATCTTAGAACCAGCAAAGCAATTGCTTAGCTCTTAAACCCAAACTAGTATCTAGACATATTTTAGTTCTAGATACATCCATACTAGTGTCAAGTAATATGAATCAGAGGGAGTACATTACTTCCACAAGCTTGTATTCATAGTAGATAGGGGAGAGTGGATGGGGAATAAACCTGGACGGTGTGGGACTGGATGCTGAGCACGCGCCCCGTGTCGGACGGCAGCGCGACGGAGAGGATCGGCGGCCGCGCCATCACCGGATGCACCGCCCCTCCACTCCTCCCCCGCCGCGACCTAGACCCCTCCCTGCGAAATCGCAGCAACACGAGAGCAAGAAGAGCCGGTCAAACACAGCAGAGGGAAAGATAGGGAGAAGGCGAGGCCAAATTGCTTTCTTCACTACTCGGATCCTCCTGCCCCCATTATAACCAGATTGACTAGACTAATCGGCACCGGAATATCTTCCTAGATTTGGAGGCGGACTGCCGGTCTCGTGGGCTAACTACTTCTGTGTCTTAATAAAGAATCAGTCAAACAAAATAGATTAGCTTTACGCACCTGGAGGAGCAAGAAGAGGAGTTGGTGAGTGGGGACCGCCGCCCCCACGACGCGCACGAGCGGAGGACCGGCCGGGTGAACGCGGTGGTCGGCGCCGGAGGAAGCACGGCGGCGGCGAGCATGCGACGGCTGAGGCGGAAGATTGTGCGATGCGTGGGACGGTGGGAGATAGACAAGTGGGGACAGGCGGACCGTGATGGGATCGTACGGCTAACGGCTGGCAGTCGGGGTCATCTTGGCCGTCTGTATGAGAACGGAGGGCTATTCTCTACAACTGAAAGTGCACGAGGCCTCCTTTGATTCATAGCAAAGGAAAAATATAGAAATAGAAAAATCATAAAATTAAGATGTCATCTCTACTTGAATCCTATAAAAAGATAAAGTTTGTTTGATCGTACCAAAGAAATTTTTCCATGAGGTATGAGCTAATGTTTTTTCCATACACGGTAAAATTCCTAGAGGATTAATTTTTATAAGACATGTTCCTACAAATCAAACAACATGTGTAAGAAATTTCCCATAGATCTAAATCCTACACAATTAATATATAACTCCTATGAATCAAAGGAGTCTGTAATATTGTTTGATTGGATCATCTAAAAAATATAACTAAATTTAGATAAAGTTGAGACATCTTTTATGTGGGGCGGAGGGAGTACATCTTTTACTTTTTCTACTCGTGGAAACCGTAAAGGGTTTTATATTAAAACAAAAGTATTTACAATCAAGAGAGATGGATATTTACATGATGGGGAGGGGGAGAAAAAGAAGGCAAAGAGAGTTGAGAACAACTACACTTACAAAAAGAAAGCCCACAAACCGTCTGGCACACTGAGATGTAGATTCTTTATGCTTGGGTTTAACCATATGAGTGATATGTCTTATATATGAAGGCCTTTTCATATGTGCAATACTTAAAGATCATATATTGGATTTAAGGTTGCAAGAAGAAGAACGTAAAAGAAGATGGAGTTCTTGAACTTGAGGATTATCACTTTTGTGAATGTTGGAATTTGGAAGAGTGTTTATTTGTTCGGTAGGGGACCGGGAAAACATGTTTGGATCAAAGCCATGATGTACATGATGAAGTTCCTCAAACATTATTCATGCTATGATCACAAGATCGCATTGGACTATTACAAGACGCTAGGTTAGGTAGGTTGATATTTTGGATGTGGGGCCTTCATGTCGTGGTTGTCATGGGCATCGTGGGCTGAAAATGGGTGCATGTCACTGTACTGTAGGGATACGGTTTGGCACCACTTATCTCCGATAAGCCCTCGATTGGACCTTTAGTAAGACTATCAATCTTAAAGTGTTGGTGAAGTTTCCTTGCTCCAAGATGGACTTGTTTGATGGGATGATAAGTCTTGAGGGTGTTGACGCTCCATATGATATATCTTGGGGAGTCATCAACTTGGATGATAGGTCTTAGGACACCTGTGACCTAGATAGAGGATCCCTTGATGTCGTCAACCAGCATGGTAGGTATGATGATTTGTTTGTCCAGGTGATGAGCCCAGTGAATTCCATTAATTGACATGATTAGTTGTATTAGAGGATAATCTCTAAACATTACCTTAGCAACTTGGATAGGTAGAGGGCGATCTCCTAGACAATGAGAGACTAGCTTGGGAGGTCGTTGGACCCGGTGTTGGCTAGATGAGGCCTCTATTACGTTAGTAGGTCATCGCGAGGATGGGATCTTACTGACTTAATTAAAAAGATGATGTAAGTAGGTCGAAGCTCCTTTCTGACGTTAGTAGGTCGTCTCGGGGGACCAACCGACGATAGGCCGGTGGGTCAGTTCACCCGCCAAAATGGCTGCCTGGCGCGCAAGCAGGCTCGCGGCCGAACCGTGCACGGCGAGGTCGGGCCGGCGCATGCGCCGAAGCATGTCGATCGGCTGGCGCCTGCGCCGGAGCGTGCCGGTTGGGCTTGCGCCGAAGCCTACGCCGAAATGAATGGATGACTACGGTCATCAACAAAGAGGGTTAACGATGCACCGTGTTTCGACGACACTAGCGCGGCTCTCGACACTCCACCGACCTAGGTGAATCTTGCGCTGCCGGTTTGGCCGCCGATTTTGCTAAAAACCCTCAAAACGAAGGTCTCCTCCGAACTAAACTCTCCTACCTTTTGTGTGATTATATTTGGGTGGTAGGATGTGTTGAGGATGCTAACAACATCCCCAATAATCTCATCGAGACTGTCCCTCTTGATAGTGCAGTGTTTTCTATGACTCAAACATAAAATGAGAGGAAAACAAGCGAAAACACCGACACTTCTCTTGTATGGAGATTGGGGGGTCTATAACCATCTTTCGTCATCACTAGTGAACTAAAATCCATATTATCACTCAGAGGTAACATTAGTTCAGACAATAGCTATGGTGTCATTATTAGCCAAAATAACGGATAAGGGTGACACCGCCCATAGTACCATTGAACGACAACATGTTTGGCACGACGCGGATGCGACACTCTCAAACGGCTATTCACCATTGAATGACACCATGTTTGGTGCGACGCGGATGCGGTGGTACGGCGGACTGGTGGAGAGGGTGGGAAAATTTTCACCATTTGGAGGCTATTTGGGGGGGAGAGCATTTACCAAATCATTAGCTAAAATGGCTATCCTGGATGCATGGTTCAGTTTTGATACTCCAACATACCCTCCCTATTGCGGACTTAAATTCGAACCATCACCTAAATTTCTAGGGTCTCTCATCAAGAACCTACCTATCTCAAGTCCAAGGATTGGGACATAGTTTCTATATACTCCCACCGACCCTCCTCTCTTTCTTACTCTAGGGTGAACCCTATGAGCCCATATAATTGAAATTTGTACACTACCATCATAGAACCACAAAAAAAAACTTGACCATATACTCATATCATGCTACATAGAAATCATGACCAATTCATCATATTCCCTAAAAAACATGGGGAGTACTGATACGTCTCCGACGTATCGATAATTTCTTATGTTCCATGCCACATTATTGATGATATCTACATGTTTTATACACATTATATGTTGTATTTATGCATTTTCCGGCACTAACCTATTAACGAGATGCCGAAGAGCCAGTTCGTTGTTTTACTGCTTGTTTTTGGTTTCAGAAATCCTACAAAGGAAATATTCTCGGAATTGGACGAAATCAACGCCCAGGGTCCTATTTTTGCACGAAGCTTCCAGAAGACCGGGGGGGAAAGGAAGTGGGGCCACGAGGCGCCGACACAACAGGGCGGCGCAGCCTGGCCCTTGGCCGCGCGGCCCTGGCGTGTGGGGCCCTCGTGTGGCCCCCGTGTTGCCCTTCCGCCTACTTAAAGCCTTCGTCGCGAAACCCCCGATGCCGAGAGCCACGATACGGAAAACCTTGCGAGACGCCGCCGCCGCCAATCCCATCTCGAGGGATTACTGGAGATCACCTCCGGCACCCTGCCGGAGAGGGGAATCATCTCCCGGGAGGACTCTTCACCGCCATGGTCGCCTCCGGAGTGATGAGTGAGTAGTTCACCCCTGGACTATGGGTCCATAGCAGTGGCTAGATGGTTGTCTTCTCCTCATGTGCTTCATTGTCGGATCTTGTGAGCTGCCTAACATGATCAAGATCATCTATCTGTAATTCTATATGTTGTGTTTGTCGGGTTCCGATGGATAGAGAATACTATGTTATGTTGATTATCAATCTACCTATGTGTTGTTTATGATCTTGCATGCTCTCCGTTATTAGTAGAGGCTCTGGCCAAGTTTTTGCTCTTAACTCCAAGAGGGAGTATTTATGCTCGATAGTGGGTTCATGCCTCCATTAAATCTGGGACGATGACGAGAAAGTTCTAAGGTTGTGGATGTGTTGTTGCCACTAGGGATAAAACATTGATGCTATGTCCGAGGATGTAGTTATTGATTACATTACGCACCATACTTAATGCAATTGTCTGTTGTTTTGCAACTTAATACTGGAAGGGGTTCGGATGATAACCTGAAGGTGGACTTTTTAGGCATAGATGCATGCTGGATAGCGGTATATGTACTTTGTCGTAATGCCCAATTAAATCTCACAATATTCATCATATCATGTATGTGCATTGTCATGCTCTCTTTATTTGTCAATTGCCCGACTGTAATTTGTTCACCCAACATGCTATTTATCTTATGGGAGAGACACCTCTAGTGAACTGTGGACCCTGGTCCATTCTTTTACATCGAATACAATCGACTGCAATACTTGTTCTACTGTTTTCTGCAAACAATCATCATCCACACTATACATCTAACCTTTGTTACAGCAAGCCGGTGAGATTGACAACCTCACTGTTTCGTTGGAGCAAAGTACTTTGGTTGTGTTGTGCAGGTTCCACGTTGGTGCCGGAATCCCTGGTGTTGCGCCGCACTACATCCCGCCGCCATCAACCTTCAACGTGCTTCTTGGCTCCTCCTGATTCGATAAACCTTGGTTTCTTTACGAGGGAAAACTTGCCGCCGTACGCATCACACCTTCCTCTTGGGTTCCCAACGGACGCGTGCCGTACGCGTATCAAGACTGTTTTTCAGCGCCGTTTCGGGAACTGAAGAAAAGTTACACCACAAAGATTTCTAACTCCCACGTCAACTACACGCCAGCAATCTGTTTTCGGCGCCGTTGCCGGGGAGATCAAGACACGCTGCAAGGGGAGTCTCCACAATCCAATCTCTTTACTTTGTTTTTGTCTTGCTTTATTTTATCTACTACTTTGTTTGCTGCACTTATATCAAAACACAAAAAAATTAGTTGCTAGCTTTACTTTATTTACTGTCTTGCACTCTATATCAAAAACACAAAAAAAAATTAGTTACTTGCATTTACTTTATCTAGTTTGCTTTATTTACTACTGCTAAAATGGCCACTCCTGAAAATACTAAGTTGTGTGACTTCACAACCACAAATAATAATGATTTCTTATGCACACCTATTGCTCCACCTGCTACTACAGCAGAATTCTTTGAAATTAAACCTGCTTTACTAAATCTTGTTATGCGAGAGCAATTTTCTGGTGTTAGTTGTGATGATGCTGTGCCCATCTCAATAACTTTGTTGAATTGTGTGAAATGCAAAAGTATAAAGATGTAGATGGTGACATTATAAAATTAAAATTGTTTCCTTTCTCATTAAAAGGAAGAGCTAAAGATTGGTTGCTATCTCTCGCCTAAGAATAGTATTGATTCATGGACTAAATGCAAGGATGCTTTTATTGGTAGATATTATCCCCCTGCTAAAATTATATCTTTGAGAAGTAGCATAATGAATTTCAAGCAATTAGATAATGAACATGTTGCTCAAGCTTGGGAAAGAATGAAATCTCTGGTTAAAAATTGCCCAACCCATGGACTGACTACTTGGATGATCATCCAAACCTTTTATGCAGATCGAACTTTTCTTCGCGGAACCTATTGGATTCAGCTGCTGGAGGTACCTTTATGTCCATCACTCTTGGTGAAGCAACAAAGATTCTTGATAATATGATGATTAATTACTCCGAATGGCACACGGAAAGAGCTTCACAAGGTAAGAAGGTAAATTCTGTCGAAGAAACCTCTTCCTTGAGTGATAAGATTGATGCTATTATGTCTATGCTTGTGAATGATAGGACTAATGTTGATCCTAATAATGTTCTGTTAGCTTCATTGGTTGCTAAAAAAGAACATGTTGATGTAAACTTCATTAAAAATAATAATTTCAACAACAATGCTTATCGGAACAATTCTAGTAATAACTATAGGCCATATCCTTATAATAATGGTAACGGTTATGGCAATTCTTATGGGAATTCTTACAACAATAATAGGAACACACCCCCTGGACTTGAAGCTATGCTTAAAGAATTTATTAGTACACAAACTGCTTTTAACAAATCTGTTGAGGAAAAGCTCAATAAAATTGATATTCTCGCTTCTAAGGTTGATAGTCTTGCCTCTGATGTTGATCTTTTGAAATCGAAAGTTATGCCTAATAAGAATATTGAAAATAAAATTGTTACTACAGCAAATGCCATCCAAGTTAGAATTAATGAGAATATAAGATTGATGGCCGAATTGCATGCTAGGTGGAAAAGAGAAGAAAATGAAAAACTAGCTAAAGAGAGTAATGTAGCTAAAGTTTGGACTATTACCACCACTAGTAATGTTAATGATTCACATGTTGCTGCACCTCCTACTATCAATGGTCAAACAATTGGTGTTGGCAATGTTTCCACTTCTAATGCAACGCTCGCAAAACTGCTGAAAGCTGCTAAAACTGCTAAAACTGCCTGTGATAAAACTGCTGAAATTTTTTCCAACATTGGGGATGATGATCCCATTGCTTTAGATTATAATGGTTTGGATTTTGATGATTGCCACAACTCTGAAGTTATAAAATTCTTACAAAAACTTGCTAAGAGTCCCAATGCTAGTGCTATAAACTTGGCTTTCACAAAACATATTACAAATGCTCTCATAAAAGCTAGAGAAGAGAAACTAAAACTTGAAACTTCTATTCCTAGAAAGCTAGAGGATGGTTGGGAGCCCATCATTAATATGAAGGTCAATAACTTTGATTGTAATGCTTTATGTGATCTTGGTGCAAGTATTTCCGTTATGCCTAAGAAAATTTATAATATGCTTGACTTGCCACCATTGAAAAATTGTTATTTGGATGTTAATCTTGTTGATAATGCTATAAAGAAACCTTTGGGGAGAGTTGATAATGTTCGCATTACCGTTAAAAATAACTTTGTCCCCGTTGATTTTGTTGTCTTGGATATTGAATGCAATGCATCTTGTCCCATTATATTGGGAAGACCTTTTCTTCGAACTGTTGGTGCTACCATTGATATGAAGGAAGGTAATATTAAATATCAATTTCCTCTCAAGAAAGGTATGGAACACTTCCCTAGAAAGAGAATGAAGTTACCTTTTGATTCTATTATTAGAACAAGTTATGATGTTGATACTTCGTCTCTTGATAATACTTGATATACACTTTACGCGCCTAGGCTGAAAGGCGTTAAAGAAAAGCGCTTATGGGAGACAACCCATGTTTTTACTACAGTATTTTTGTTTTATATTTGAGTCTTGGAAGTTGTTTACTACTGTAGCAACCTCTCCTTATCTTAGTTTTGTGCATTGTTGTACCAAGTAAAGTCTTTGATAGTAAGGTTCATACTAGATTTGGATTACTGCGCGATAGCATGATTTCTTTGCTGTCACGAATTTCGATCTGCCTCTCTGTAGGTAGCTCAGAAAAATATGCCAATTTACGTGCGTGATCCTCAGATATGTACGCAACTTTCATTAAATATGGGCATTTTCATTTGAGCAAGTCTGGTGCCTCAATAAAATCCATCTTTACGGACTGTTCTGTTTTGACAGATTCTGCCTTTTATTTCGCATTGCCTCTTTTGCTATGTTGGATGAATTTCTTTGTTCCATTAATGTCCAGTAGCTTTATGCAATGTCCAGAAGTGTTAAGAATGATTGTGTCACCTCTGAACATGTTAATTTTTATTGTACACTAACCCTCTAATGAGTTGTTTCGAGTTTGGTGTGGAGGAAGTTTTCAAGGATCAAGAGAGGAGGATGATACAATATGATCAAGGAGAGTGAAAGCTCTAAGCTTGGGGATGCCCCGGTGGTTCACCCCTGCATATTTTAAGAAGACTCAAGCGTCTAAGCTTGGGGATGCCCAAGGCATCCCCTTCTTCATCGACAACATTATCAGGTTCCTCCCCTGAAACTATATTTTTATTCCATCACATCTTATGTACTTTACTTGGAGCGTCGGTTTGTTTTTGTTTTTGTTTTGTTTGAATAAAATGGATCCTAGCATTCATTGTGTGGGAGAGAGACACGCTCCGCTGTTGCATATGGACAAATATGTCCTTAGGCTTTACTCATAGTATTCATGGCGAAGGTTGAATCTTCTTCGTTAAATTGTTATATGGTTGGAATCGGGAAATGCTACATGTAGTAATTCTAAAATGTCTTGAATAATTTGATACTTGGCAATTTTTGTGCTCATGTTTAAGCTCTTGCATCATATACTTTGCACCCATTAATGAAGAAACACCTAGAGCTTGCTAAATTTGGTTTGCATATTTGGTCTCTCTAAAGTCTAGATAATTTCTAGTATTGAGTTTGAACAACAAGGAAGACGGGGTAGAGTCTTATAATGTTTACAATATGTCTTTTATGTGAGTTTTGCTGCACCGGTTCATCCTTGTGTTTGTTTCAAATAACGTTGCTAGCCTAAGCCTTGTATCGAGAGGGATTACTTCTCATGCATCCAAAATCCTTGAGCCAACCACTATGCCATTTGTGTCCACCATACCTACCTACTACATGGTATTTCTCAGCCATTCCAAAGTAAATTGCTTGAGTGCTACCTTTAAAATTTCCATTCTTTACCTTTGCAATATATAGCTCATGGGACAAATAGCTTAAAAACTATTGTGGTATTGAATATGTACTTATGCACTTTATCTCTTATTAAGTTGCTTGTTGTGCGATAACCATGTTTACGGGGACGCCATCAACTACTCTTTGTTGAATATCATGTGAGTTGCTATGCATGTGCGTCTTGTCTGAAGTAAGGAAGATCTACCACTTTATGTTGGAGATATGCCCAAGAGGCAATAATAAAAGTGGTTATTATATATCTTTATGTTTATGATAAATGTTTATATACCATGCTATAATTGTATTAACCGAAACATTGATACATGTGTGATATGTAAACAACAAAGAGTCCCTAGTATGCCTCTTAACTAGCTTGTTGATTAATGGATGATTAGTTTCATAATCATGAACATTGGATGTTATTAATAACAAGGTTATATCATTGTATGAATGATGTAATGGACACACCCAATTAAGCGTAGCATAAGATCTCGTCATTAAGTTATTTGCTATAAGCTTTCGATACATTGTTACCTAGTCCTTATGACCATGAGATCATATAAATCACTTATACCGGAAAGGTACTTTGATTACATCAAACACCACTGCGTAAATGGGTGGCTATAAAGGTGGGATTAAGTATCCGGAAAGTATGAGTTGAGGCATATGGATCAACGAGTGGGATTTGTCCATCCCGATGACGGATAGATATACTCTGGGCCCTCTCGGTGGAATGTCGTCTAATGTCTTGCAAGCATATGAATAAGTTCATAAGAGACCACATACCACGGTATGCAGTAAAGAGTACTTGTCGAGAGACGAGGTTGAACAAGGTATAGAGTGATACCGAAGATCAAACCTCGGACAAGTAAAATATCGCGAGACAAAGGGAATTGGTATTGTATGTGAATGGTTCATTCGATCACTAAAGTCATCGTTGAATATGTGGGAGCCATTATGGATCTCCAGATCCCGCTATTGGTTATTGGTCGGAGTGAGTACTCAACCATGTCCGCATAGTTCACGAACCGTAGGGTGACACACTTAAAGTTGGATGTTGAAATGGTAGTACTTGAATATGGAATGGAGTTCGAATATTTGTTCGGAGTCCGGATGAGATCCGGACATCACGAGGAGTTCGGAATGGTCCGGAGAATAAGATTCATATATAGGATGTCATTTTATGTGAATTAAAATGTCGCGGAAGGTTCTATGGAAGGTTCTAGAAGGTTCTAGAAAAGTCCGGAAGAAACCACCAAGGAAGGTGGAGTCCACATGAGACTCCACCTCCATGGCCGGCCAACCCTAGTGGGGGAGGAGTCCCAAGTGGACTCCCCCTTAGGAGGCCAGCCACCCCCCCATATGGGAGGTGGAACTCCCACCTTTGGTGGGAGTCCTAGCTTGGCTAGGTTTCCCCTCCTATGGAAGGTTTTGGTTCGGGTCTTATTCGGAGACTTGGAGACCCACTCTTGGGGATCCACCTATATAATGAGGGGCCAAGGGAGGGGGCCGGCCACCCCAAGACCACAAGCTGGCCGCCCCACTGAAGTGGCCGGCCACCCCTCCCAAACCCTAGCCGCCCCTCCTCCTCCATAGCTCCCGCGTAGCTTAGCGAAGCTCACGCCGGAGTTCTCCACCGCCACCGACACCACGCCGTCGTGCTCGTCGGATTCAAGAGGAGCTACTACTTCCGCTGCCCGCCGGAGCGGGGAGGTGGACGTCGTCTTCATCAACAACCGAACGTGTGACCGAGTACGGAGGTGCTGCCGTTCGTGGCGCGGGACCGATCGTGATCAAGATCTTCTACGCGCTTTGCAAGCGGCAAGTGAACGTCTACCGCAGCAACAAGAGCCTCATCTTGTAGACTTTGGAATCTCTTCAAGGGTGAGACTCGATACCCCCTCGTTGCTACCGTCTTCTAGATTGCATCTTGGCTTGGATTGCGTGTTCGCGGTAGGAAATTTTTTGTTTTCTATGCAACGTTATCCTACGGTGGTATCGAGCCGTGTCTATGCATAGATGGTTGCACGAGTAGAACACAATGGTTTTGTGGGCGTTGATGCTCTTGTTATCTTTAGTTGAGTACTTTGCATCTTTATGGCATAGTGGGATGAAGCGGCTCGGACTAACTTTACATGGCCGCGTTCATGAGACTTGTTCCTCGTTCGACATGCAACTTGTATTGCATAAGAGGCTTTGCGGGTGTCTGTCTCTCCTACTATAGTAAAGATTCAATTTACTCTTCTATTGACAACATTAGTATCAACGTTGTGGTTCATGTTCGTAGGTAGATTAGATCTATATCGAAAACCCTAAACCACGTAAAATATGCAAACCAAATTAGAGAGCGTCTAACTTGTTTTTGCAGGGTTTGGTGATGTGATATGGCCATAATGTGATGATGAATATGTATGAGATGATCATTATTGTATTGTGGCAACCGGCAGGAGCCTTATGGTTGTCTTTAAATTTCATGTTGAGTAGTATTTCAAGGTAGTTGTAATAGTTGCTACATGGAGGACAATCATGAAGACGGCGCCATTGACCTTGACGCTACGCCAACGATGATGGAGATC